>NW_025280447.1:0-1217 GCF_018294505.1 Triticum aestivum
CCCCCCGCGCAACGCTCACTGTTCATCCAATCAATCGGCTTCAGTTAGCAGCAGCAGCGAAGGAATCGCTCGATCGGGTTCAGTTAACAGCCATCGATCGATCGCTCGGGTTCAGTAACGTGTAGCCTACAGTGCAATCGCTCAGGTTCAGTTAGATCCCAACGCCTCGCTCGGGTTCAATTAGAGCCAACGCCTCGCACACATGCGCGTACGGGTACAAGAGAAATGTGCATCGCTCAGCCCCTGACCTCCCACCGTAACCGGGAACTCCCCAAATTTTCCTCTAGTACCAGCAGAGGACCAACTGGGTGATGCACCAGTACCACCTCGGGGACCTGGAGCAAGAGAAGGAGCGGGAGGTGGTCCTCTGCAAGATTTTCTACCAGATGAACACTAGGGCCAGGAGTAAAAAGATTATAAGTTAGTTTGGTATTGGTACTTGTACTACCTTGTCATCCGCAAGTTGGTATTGCTGTTAGCAATCTTTTGGTACGAACTTGGCATTTGCTTCCAACCATCATGCCGAGGGTCGACGTGGATATAAAGCTGAATCATTTGTTTCAAAATGAATTTTCAGGCACCTGATTTTTATTTGATGGGTAGCATAAGCACCTGTCATTCGAATTCCCAGTTCTCCAATTTTTTTGAAACAAGTGCATGCTCTTATTATCACGATGAAAAAACAATATCCTTGTCGCATCCTAGTTATCAGTCTGCACTTGAAAAGTTCTCTCGTTTATTGAGCATGTATATTGTTTTTTCAGGTCAAGCAAGTTTCAACTGGCTGTAGACTGCCCAGGCTTGGTTTTGTTTTTAACAGGCCTAGCCCATGACGACAACGGGGCACAAAGACCCAGCAGTTATCTATGGGCCTCTAGCCCACCAGCGTTAGTTATATTTTGTCTTACAACATCTGCAGGCACTTTTTTTACTGAATCAAACACACATCCCAGTTCTTTTTTCCTCTTGAAACACATGTCCTACATCCGTTTTCTAATCACTACCTACAGTTTTACTTGTTAATATACATGTATCATTATATTGAAAATACATAAAATTCCATTTTCATATTTACATCCTTATTTTTGTTGTTGTTTTCCCTCCCAGCGCTGATTTTTTTACCACCGGTTTTCCCTTCAACCAACTCAATTGTCCCACGTCTTATTTGCTTACAAAAACAAAACGATTTTTTTTGCAAATCAATAAGTTCTTAAAAA
>NW_025280448.1:0-1217 GCF_018294505.1 Triticum aestivum
TTTTTTAAAACTTATTTGAACTCCTGACTTTTTGTGTGTTCAAAATGCACCATTCAAAGCCACATCATCATTTTTCAATCCTTTCTGACTTCATTTGTTAGTTTTCATGCATTTACTAATTATTTTGAGCTATAAGACCCTAAAATTGAAAAGCATTTCAAATGAACTCTGAAAAGGTTGAAAGTTGGCATGATATCATCATTTCATCCACATAGCATGTGCAAGAAAGTTGAGAGGGTTACGGCAAAAACTGGATGCACTTCGTGTACAAAACGGACAATCTCTTTCAAAGTATCAGGATTTCATCCGGAAACTCGTCTGTTACAAAGGGATTTCCTTTTAAAAACTTATTTGAACTCCTGACTTTTTGTGTGTTCAAAATGCACCATTCAAAGCCACATCATCATTTTTCAATCCTTTCTGACTTCATTTGTTAGTTTTCATGCATTTACTAATTATTTTGAGCTATAAGACCCTAAAATTGAAAAGCATTTCAAATGAACTCTGAAAAGGTTGAAAGTTGGCATGATATCATCATTTCATCCACATAGCATGTGCAAGAAAGTTGAGAGGGTTACGGCAAAAACTGGATGCACTTCGTGTACAAAACGGACAATCTCTTTCAAAGTATCAGGATTTCATCCGGAAAGTCGTCTGTTACAAAGGGATTTCATTTTTTTAAACTTATTTGAACTCCTGACTTTTTGTGTGTTCAAAATGCACCATTCAAGGCCACATCATGTTTTTCAATCCTTTCTGACTTCATTTGTTATTTTTCATGCATTTACTAATTATTTTGAGTTATAAGACCCTAAAATTGAAAAGCATTTCAAATAAACTCTTAAAAGGTTGAAAGTTGGCATGATATCATCATTTCATCCACATAGCATGTGCAAGAAAGTTGAGAGGGTTACGGCAAAAACTTGATGCACTTCGTGTACAAAACGGACAATCTCTTTCAAAGTATTAGGATTTCATCCGGAAGCTCGTCTGTTACAAAGGGATTTCATTTTTTAAAACTTATTTGAACTCCTGACTTTTTGTGTGTTCAAAATGCACCATTCAAAGCCACATCATCATTTTTCAATCTTTTCTGACTTCGTTTGTTATTTTTCATGCATTTACTAATAATTTTGAGCTATAAGACCCTAAAATTGAAAAGCATTTCAAATGAACTCTGAAAAGGTTGAAAGTTGGCATGATATCATCATTTCATC
>NW_025280449.1:0-1217 GCF_018294505.1 Triticum aestivum
TCCATGAGACCCTCCGGAATGTGATGTTCACGGAAAGCCTCGCTGAACTCAGCCCAAGTAGTGACATGGCCCGCTGGGCGCATAGCTCCATAATTCTCCCACCATAGACTGGCGGGGCCTTCAAGATGATATGCAGCAAAGGTGACCTTGTCAGCCTCCGCTACCAGCGCGGAACGCAGTTTGTGAGAGATACTGCGAAGCCAGTCATCAGCGTCGAGAGGCTCGACGGAGTGGTGGAACGTGGGTGGATGCAATTTGATAAAATCACTGAGTGACACCACGTTAGCCCTCTGATGGTGTGCTGTATTCTGTTCAATACGCTCCAACAAACGGTTTGTCTCCCGCTTGTTTCTCTCAGCTTCCATCATAACCTCGGCTAGTGAAGGAGGATGAGGCAGATTTGCATCCCTGGCTTCACTGCCTTCGGCCTGCTCTTGGGAAGCAGGGTTAGCGCGCGTGTTGACCATCCTAGGTAAACAAGACAATGATTTAGTCAGGATGATAAAATTCCAACATGGGATACAAAATGTAAGGAATAACTCGGAATGCAAGATGATCATCCGTATGACATGGTAGATACAGAAACTGCTTCTTTTATTCCATCGTCATACACACCATACAGGGTTTAGTACAAGACCAAACAAAGTACTATTACGGTGAAAAGAGGATTACATCTCATCGGAGGCATTCCAAGCTCCTATACATTATTTTTCTACTCCTCCAGAAAGAGTACAAACTAGGTCATGTCCCACGAGTCACGCGGGACGATAGAAGACACAGCTAGTGCGAACTAGTGATACTACCACTAACTCAGACCGATCCATAGTAGTCCTCGTAGAAGTCGCCTCCATAGCCTGGAAGTTCAACATGATCATCCGGAAACAGACGGTCTCGCGGAGCTTGTGGACCATAGGGGCTAGGATGAGGCCTTGGACCAACAAACGGTGGCCTACGGGGACCGCGAGGTGGGGTGATGCCTCCTACATCACGCCAAACCATCACGTCCGGCAGAGCAGATCTCACAGGATAGAGATCGCGCATATCTGAATATCCAGCTTGCACCGCCGGTGCGAACCGAGTCAAAGTAGCCCAGTGGTCAGCACGGGTATTGAAGAGCTCTAACCTTAAGGCCCGATTTTCACGGTCCTTATCCTCGAGCATCTCAGCAGTGGTGCGAGTCCGTGAATCCTCCTGAGTGGGGTCAGCATAGATAGCCT
>NW_025280450.1:0-1217 GCF_018294505.1 Triticum aestivum
GTTTGTTGGAGTTTGCTCATCAGTTGAACAATGACCATATTTTGTTTCTTCAATATTTTTTTCTCGCGCAACTAAGCCGTTCGATGAACTCTACATTACTGAAAGTCCAACATAGTCCATGCATTCTAATATGCGAACAATGTTATCAGGACCCATTTTAGTATGATTGGCATCTTAAAGATAAACCTGTACCTTATCTACTCCTTCCATTGGCATGTAACCGATTGGAATGATAGATGCTCACCAAGTCTATCATCTTATTTAGTACCTTTCCTTTTCATCTAATGAACATGTGTAGTTGAAGTGAACTAGCGACCCCGCGCAGTGTTTTGCATGTTGATCCCAAGCTAGTGTGCATGTTTACTCGTTCTTTGTGAACTACATGGATACTAAGTGTGACTTGTTCCTATAACTTTTTATTAACCACATTTTAGCAAACTAGGTACAATGATTGGTGTGAACCTAACAATGCATATGTGCTTACAAAGCTTTGGTGATTCTTTCAATTAATCCAGTGCATGCTTTGCTTGTTGTTTTCAGTGAAGCGGCTCTACCTTGATTCAATGCTGGAATTTATGCGCGCCCAACATGTGGCAACGAGCTGGGACCCTCACGTCTCAGTGTAGCATGTTGGGTTGTCACCGAACTGTCACCACTATGCGCTTTCAGTGTTGGCGCCAATGTTGGCAGGAGGGCGGTGGTAGCTTGCTAACGTCCATATTCGGTTACTATAGCTCGGTGGATTACCTCCTCCTTGGCCACTACCTCAGCTTCCCCCAGCATGATGATAGTGGCCTGGTCACAACCATGGCGGTGGTGGCTTCCTTGTCCTTGGTTATTGTGAGTTCCTCGTCTCTTCCATCTCTCCATGTGCCCTAATATGGTCTGGCCACCGAGCTGTGACCGATTGTTTTGTCGGCCACCGAACCAATGATTTTTAGTTCGGCGTGTGGTAATGTTGTCTCTGGTGGTGGTGGTCTTTCGGCCACCATGATCTTGACGTTGAGTTTGCTCCCTATGCTATTTTTTGGAGTTTGATTCTTATTTAGGATCTTGGCATGCTACTCTCTAGGGTGCATAGCTTGATATGAAAGGAACACTTCTTTACCGCACTTGATCTTCTGCATGGATCTTTATGCCTGTTTTATTACATCTGCATGATTATGTAGTTCTGTTAAACTTATCTAGCTGCATTAGAGATTAAACTAAGAACTTTT
>NW_025280451.1:0-1217 GCF_018294505.1 Triticum aestivum
GTCAAACCTGACCAGTGGACCCGACGGCCCCACCTGCTAGTGACCCCAGCTCTGCCGACGTGTCTTAAGTAGAAACATATTCCACCGAATACGCCTTCGCTAGGGGAAAGCGTAAGCCCCCGAACCATTTTATTTTTCTGTTTTTATTAAAAACAGAATTTTTACTAAACTTTGACTGGCTATAACTTTTTAAATATAAGTCCAATTGATTTGATTCTTTTTCTGTTGTTTCTCAAATTTTGTCTAGTTTATTTTCATATTTATTTAAAAAATTTACAAACAATTTTTTGTACTGTTTTGAAACTATGTGTTAATTTAAATTTTCTTAAAATAGGACTTTTGAAGAGGGAAGCAATTTTCAAAAAGTGCACCCCACTTGCATACTCTTGAAGGCAAGCATTCTGAACCCCGGCATAATATTTGTTGTGCGTAATTTGAAGCAAATACGACACCACCTTGACGCGAAGTATTCGATATTTTATGTGGTGTTACGATCATATTCATGAGTGCATAATGATGATTCCTTGCTGTTGGAATTTGATATGCTTCTGATAGTAATCACCCTCATATGCCTTTCATGCCTATCGGGAGGAATCTGGGAAAGTCTCTGTCTTGGGTAGACACGAACTTGTCTCTAATAATTCGTTGAGACGATTATGTCCGGTAAGGCATGATGAGGTATGATGAGTGGTGATTCTGTTTGTTGGTGTGAAATATATTTGTTATACTAATCCTGCAAGGAATGCCTTAACCTCCTGAGTCGACCGTAGATCGAGTCTTGTTCCAGTAACCCCCATATTTGTTTCGTACTACCACTTGTCCCTGCCATAGGTAGGGTACGGTTCAGTAAGTTGTCAACCACTTCCTAGCACACACCGTATAGAGAGGCCATGGTGGAAGATACCGGCTGCATCTGGTAGACATGCCACCTGGTCCGGGGGCATGGTTGTTTCCGGTTGGAGCCGAGGGGGTAGCTCCCCTAGTTTGCGCGCGTTATAAATTTTTTTGATCCCATGCTAGTCGAGGTTGTAGCCTCCCCACTTAGAGTTTTGCTTAACGGGTGTCGTGGGTGATTCCAGACACCGGTAAGTTAGGCTGGTGTGTGCGGCCAGGTGTGTTTTCATTTAAAAGATCATAGATGAAATTAGTTTCGATGGACTAAAGGAATCCGTTACTCGTGGGTAAAGAGTACACCCTCTGCAGAGATTATATCTATT
>NW_025280452.1:0-1217 GCF_018294505.1 Triticum aestivum
CAACGGTGAACATCTCCATGTTGATCGCATCTACTATACGACTCATGTTCGAACTTTTGGTCTCTCGTGTTCCGAGGCCATGTCTGTACATGCTAGGCTCGTCAAGTCAACCTAAGTGGTTCGCATGTGTAAATCTGGCTTACACCCGTTGTATGCGAACGTTAGAATCTATCACACCCGATCATCACGTGGTGCTTTGAAACAACGAACCTTCGCAACGGTGCACAGTTAAGGGGAACACATTTCTTGAAATTTTAGTGAAGTATCATCTTATTTTATGCCACCGTCGTTCTAAGCAAATAATATGTAATCATGACAAACATCACATGCAAATAATAAAGTGCCATGATATGGCCAATATCATCTTGCGCCTTTGATCTCCATCTTTGAGGCGCGGCATGATCACCTTCGTCACCGGCATGACACCATGATCTCCATCATCGCGTCTTCATGAAGTTGTCTCGCCAACTATTACTTCTACTACTATGGCTAACGGTTAGCAATAAATTAAAGTAATTACATGGCGTTTTTCATTGACACGTAGGTCATACAATAAATTAAGACAACTCCTATGTCTCCTGCCGGTTGTCATACTCATCGACATGCAAGTCATGATTCCTATTACAAGAACATGATCAATCTCATACATCACATATATATAATTCATCACATCCTTTTGGCCATATCACATCACATAGCACACCCTGCAAAAACAAGTTAGACGTCCTCTAATGTTGTTGCATGTTTTACGTGGCTGCTATGGGTTTCTAGCAAGAACGTTTCTTACCTACGCAAAAGCCACAACGGTGATATGCCAATTGCTCTTTACCCTTCATAAGGACCCTCTTCATCGAATCCGATCCGACTAAAGTGGGATAGACAGACACCCGCTAGCCACCTTATGCATCAAGTGCATGTCGGTCGGTGGAACCAGTCTCACATAAGACTACGTGTAAGGTCGGTCCGGGCCACTTCATCCCACAATGCCGTTGAATCAAGACAAGACTAGTAACTGTAAGCAAATTGACCAAATCATCGCCCACAACTACTTTGTGTTCTACTCGTGCATAGAATCTATGCATAGACCTAGCTCTGATACCACTGTTGGGGAAGGTAGTAATAATTCAAAAAAATCCTATGTGTCACCAAGATCAATCTAGGAGATGATAGCAACGAGAGAGAGGGAGTGCATCTTCATACCCTTGAAGATCGCTAAG
>NW_025280453.1:0-1217 GCF_018294505.1 Triticum aestivum
ACATCGTCCTTCATATTCAATCACTTTGGAAGTTCTTTCTCCATTGGTAAATCCTACCCTCTGATTGACCAACCATGCTCTGCTTTCGAGCTGGTGGTATTTACTATTGAAGCTTGTGGTATATGTTTCCATGATACCCTGACGGGTTGAACCTATGCCTTCCTTTATATGTGTGAACTCAGAAATTTTCACGAGTCATACTCATCTGGTATTTCACCAGGTAAAACTTTCAACACTAATGCCTTTATCAAGGCGAGAAGTGAATGGAAGGTTATACATTGAAGAAGTGGGAGTCGACCTTGAACTTTGTGTTCATGCCCATGGACACGATGTAGATCCTATCATGGAAACTTCTTGTAATAATAACTATTTTCTTGATAAATATCATCTGGTATCTGTGATTTGATCCTTCGCAACCGTGGTTCCGACCATGTTTGTTCTCCCTTGACTCTATTTCTCGGACAAGTTAGAGTACTTGTCTTCTGCAGAGCATTACCCTAGTCTAACCTCTACTTTGATCTGTCGTCGAGTATTACCCCCCTGGTATCTCGGGATTATCATGGAACTGCATAACTTCTTATGAGCTCTTCATCAAGTGCTACCTTCCCACTGATTCCAATTTTTCACGGGCTCTGAGTTATTAAACACTCAAAGACACCAATAACTGAATTGAGTCCGCACTACGGTTCAACAACTCTTCAGTAAGCTTCTATAAGTACGAGTTTGTACCCGATCACGCCATTCCTAGCATGTTTGGCTATATCATTGTCATGATGATTCTAACTGTGCTACCTGGTCCTTATTCTCGTAGCACCAATTTCCGAGGATAGCTAAGCTTACGTCGATTTTCCTCGTCATACCCTTTCACCTTAATCAACAAACTTGATTTCGAGTTTGTGTCATACCCATGGTTCTAATAACCTTTCGCTTCATCATTCCTTTAAACTTAATGTCATCGTCGATCGATTACATCTTCATGAAATCTCTCGACACATGTGTCATGATCATCGTTAGCATTCTGAGCTCTTACAGGATATCAATCGAATTCATGATGAGAAATACCATCCTTGCCCCTCGATGATTGTGTTATCATCGACGACATTCTTGCCTTCCCCCAACACAAACTTGTTCATGTTTCGTGTTATACCTTAAGTTCCTTGCTACCCAGCATTGTTCTTCTTTACCTTGGAGTATTACCACCTTTTATGTCAAGAATG
>NW_025280454.1:0-1217 GCF_018294505.1 Triticum aestivum
GACCTCAACAACGACGTCCCGGAGGACGACCATGACAAGGCTGGCACGTCACGCCGCCTCTGCCACCGCCGGAATTAGTTTAGTTTTGGGGTTTAATACTGTATCTCGATCATATGAATATAAATCCGTAGTGTGACTGAATGAAAGATATGGTTTGTATGAACTGGCTTTTTCTCTCTGAATGTACAAACTTATCACACAATCTTCTTTAAAAAAACGTCAATGGTTTCTAAATATAAAACACTAATCACAAGCAGTTTAGATAAGACACCCGTATGCAAACCGACAGCTTCCCTAGGAAGCCAAGGGAAAATGTGCCAAGCAGGATTTAAGCAGCTCTTCATCGCAAACATTTTAGATAGAACACCTGTATGCAAAGTGAGAGCTATGGTCTCCCCCAATAAGCCAAGCGAAAATTCGCAGTGTTGGATTTGTGCATCTCTTCAACACAAACTGTTTAGATTGAATACGGTATGCAAAGCGAGACTTCAGTTCTAAGCAAGAGAAAATCTGGCATGAAGGATTTGTACATCCCTTCAACGCAAACGGTTTTTTGGACGACCCATGTGCAACCACGTACATACAATTTGGTAAGATTTGCATCTATCATATTGGGTATATTGCCATTTGTCAAACTAGTAAGATTGACATTTGTTCATCTATTAACATTCCCCTTTGTCAACCTTGTAACATTGCCATTTGACATAATATGCAGCTAAAAATCACTAGCACTATCTAATTTTTGCAACTAAAATTCAATAATTAAGAATAGATTTCATTCATAGATTAAGCAACCGTTCTTTATACGAATAGTTCAACTCGATTGTTGAACCGGCCCAACGTTTACCCAATTGTTACCAACCACGTAATGAAAAAGCTAGTTCAACTATGTATACTAGCTAATTTTAAGTATGTTGTACAGTTCCACTACATCTATAGTCAGATGAACTGAACAAAATAGCCCCTAAAAAATAGTACTACTACAGAGGCGCTTTGTACTACTTCCAGTAGCCTCTCCTCTGCCGAGCACACTCAGTAAGAGGTAGAGGAGGAGGAGCCTACCGACAAGCTGGACAACTGCAATATGGGGCATGTCGCTGCTGCACCTTCAACGACGCTGACCTCGAACGCCCGCTGCCACTCCAGACAAGCCCTCTCAAAGCAGCGGGACTCCTCGTAGATTTCTTGATTGCTCGCTTCGGTGGTGGCGTGTGCCG
>NW_025280455.1:0-1217 GCF_018294505.1 Triticum aestivum
ACAAGGAAGAACTGAAGAAGGCATTAACGAAGATCAAGGAGCTCCAAGAAGAACTCAAGGCTACACGCGAGGATTATATGGAGGAAATCATCGCACTAGTAGGGAAGAATGACGACCTGGAGAAGAAGATTGGAGTATTCATGGGAAATCCAGTGCCAAAAGCAGAAGTCGACGAATGCACTTGTCCGGATAACTACATCATCATCGACGACACTGACTCGGAACCAAGTGAAGATGACTTTGTTGACGAAGCTGGAGCAGACATCATGGAGTCTTCAACGGATCAGAATTTCTAGTAGACCACCATATCAGTAGTAGTTTTCCCCCATGTAATAGTATAGTTCAAGCACTTTGTAAAGCTAGTTAGACCGATTGTTTTGCCTTGTTTGAATTGATTGAGTGATATTGATTGTATTTGTCTCATGAGCATATGGGTAGTGTTTTCTCTCTAGACCTCATTCTATTCTTAACTCTCATCTTTTCTAAACCTATCAGATGCCTCCGAGATGCGACACCGGATTTGTTTTTCCACTAGAGATCACCCAGTTGATTCAGCAACAGAATGCCCTGATGCAAGTGTTAGTGCAGAACCAAGACAACAACAACAACAACCCACCGCCACCACCACCTGTTGATCACTTAGCCCGTTTCTTAAGGCTAAACCCACCGGTGTTTTCCAGTAGCACCGAGCCGATTGTTGCAGATGATTGGCTCCGCAAAGTTGGAAGGGAGTTGACCACTGCAGGATGCACAGATGCGGAAAGAGTGCGTTTTGCCGCACATCAGCTTGATGGACCCGCAGCATCATGGTGGGAGAATTATACAGCCACACACCCTATTGACACTGTCACATGGGATCAGTTTCAGCAAGTCCGTACAGGTCATGTTTCAGCAGGAGCTATGGCTATGAAGAAGCGCGAGTTTCGCAACCTACGCCAAGGAGGACGCACCGTAGGCCAGTATGTGGAGGATTTCAGTAAGTTAGCACGTTATGCCCCAGATGACGTTGCTACAGATGCTGCTAAGCAGGAGAAATTTTTGGAAGGGCTGAATGATGAACTGAGTATGCAGTTGATGGTAGCAACCTTCAACAACTACCAGGAGCTGGTAGACAGAGCTCTCATGATTGAAGGGAAGCAACATCAGATTGAAAACCGTAAGAGGAAGTATGTACAAGGGAAGTATAATTCCGGAGCTCAGCAGAAGCCACGATTTAC
>NW_025280456.1:0-1217 GCF_018294505.1 Triticum aestivum
GGAGGAACCCAAATCTCGGGACGAGATTCTTTTGAGTGGGGGTGAGTTGTCACACCCTAGCTAGTCATGCATTAGAGTGTTGCATCATGTTTACTCTTTCATCAGAAACTTGAAATGGGGATGACAGAACCCCCAGTCCCCTCTGAAACCAACTAGGGTTTACTAAAATAATTTTCAATGAACCTGAAATGCCCTTCTAAAATGCCCATCATTTTTGTCTTGGTTCAGAACCTCTGCAAAAGTGGTGCACATTTTCCTAGGCCATCCTAGGGTTTTTGAATTAAATCATAACTATTTGAATTTGGGCATTTAAAATTATATAAAATATTTAAATGCTCAAATATCTCCAAACTAAAATGTTTCATGTTGGAAATAATCCAACTATGAGCCAGGAGTAGTTTGGTGAATTTTGGAATTGCCTAGGTATTTTATTTAATTCAACAAAGTTGCAGTTATATTAAATAAAACAGAAAACAAAAAAAACTAAAAGGGAGAAGCTTACCTGGGCTCCTCCCTGTTCAGCCCAGCCAGCTGGCCGGCCCAGCCAGCAGCCGGCCCAGCCCACCTCCCTCCTCTGTCGTCTTCGTCCAGACAGAGGGAGGGGAGTGTGGCCGGCGCGCGCGCACGGCCACCGCGCCACGCCACCTGCTCGCCTGCTTGCCTGCCCTCCCCTCCTCGCTCGACGCCCTGGACGACGCCACGTCTCTCCCCCTGCTCCCTCTCACCCTCCTCCGTTTCTCCCTCGCTCTCTCTCGCTCTCGGCCGAAGCACACCGTCGCCGCCGTTCGCCTTAGCCACCGCCTCCGGCCACCCCTCGCTCCCCCGAGTAGCTCAGAAGCTCCGCCTCGACTCCCTCTTCCTCCCCACCGCTCCACGAGTCCCCGGAAGCCCTGCATCGCCGGCACGTCGCCGTTCCCCTCTTCGGACTCCGACCACCGTCGCCGTCAAATTCGTCGTCTCCGACGCGTCCCCGAGCCCGCTTCGACGCCCACTGCAACCGCGGTGAGCCCCCGAGTCGTTTCCCCCTCTTCTCCCCCTCGTTCCCTCACCGTAGCTTCATCTCCACCACGGCCGAACCTCCGCCGTCGCCGAGCTCGCCGTCGACGCAGCTCCGGTGACCATTTGGTCACCCCGGCGAGTCCAACGAGTTCACAGAACCCCGTAGAGCATCCCTAGCACCTCGTTTTGCTCGACTTCGAGCTCCAGCACCGTTCCCG
>NW_025280457.1:0-1217 GCF_018294505.1 Triticum aestivum
ACGTATCACACGCGTCGTCATGAGATTGCACAGTTCATGAACTGTCGTGTGGTCACTCAACCCGCGAAAGTTCCAAAGTAACAAATTCGTTGGGCCCGACAATAATGCCAGAGTATCATTCTTCTGTGGAATGTTCCTTATTCGGCCTCTTCAATCTCTCGGTGACACATATGTCAAAGGTGACAGAGGGGTTAAGGTGGTAGACATCACCCCCTCCCCCAACATCAGGCAGGAACAAGGGATAAATAAAACATATACCTCGCGGGACAATCGAACTACTATTGTCACCCTTTTTCTGCAAGAATTTGCATAAAAAAGGACTTTTTGAAGTTTGAGTGAGGATAATTGTCTTAAATTTCAGAGAATCGGTTGAAAAAACGCGGAATTGTCTTCGCCTTTGTAAGCGAAAATGTCCAGTAAAGCATATCTCTCTTTTAGCCTTCATGGTGAATGGCCCACCCTTTCTTTGAACCTTGTCAATGATCGAACGAACTTACAGATATGAACTGAGTGCCATTTGATGAGTAAGATCGAACAAGGGAGAGGGATATGGAAAGGATGAAGTAATGAAAGAGGAAGTCATTGCTAGTAGTAACGACTTGTCACGATCCATTGGTTCATATAGAATCCATGTCCTAGGTCTATCAAAAAACATTCTTTTCGCTAAGTGCATATAATAAAATAGAGTGAAAGGGTCCACCCCGAAACCAACGGGGTACTAACTAACAGCTGAGTCCTCTCCGAACCGCAGGAGATAGTTGTCCATCATACGGCTCACCAACTTCACTTGCCTCTAAGGGGGGCTCGCTCCAGGCAGGTTCGGATCACTTACCATACATGGCCCTACGAAGGGGTTAGGAGTGTTTTCAAGATGATTCTTTCTTTGTCGAGACGAAAAAGGAACCCATCTTTTTGATTGAAAAATGTGAGTCTGTTTTGCCCACTTTATCCTTCCCCCTCTATCAAAATGATCAAAAAGGAATTTCAAATGCTTCTTATTCCCGTGTTTGATATTATCCATCTCTGCCCTGCTTCCATGTGGGCAGAGACCCCGGTAGAGAATGAAGAGGAGCCAACGATCTTACTCTCAAGAGTGCTTCGATAGGCTCCACTCTCTCCCCTGAATAAGTCAAGCTCCGTTAGCCTGGGCTGAGATGGGGATAACGAGTCGACGATCGAAGCCCCCAACATTCTGCCAGACACTAGACAGGGGTAAG
>NW_025280458.1:0-1217 GCF_018294505.1 Triticum aestivum
TGGGAGAATCCTTTGGTTCTCATAGTCTGCATTCATTTGCAGAATTCTTACAGCATCACATAAATTCTCCCGAAGCCAGTTCCTGTTGGTCCAGCAAACAAAAACCTTTGAAGCCTTTGCACGTCTTGAATCCTTTCAAGTTAAAGTTTATGGCTTCAGAGAAAGCAGCAAGGAAGGGTGGCAGAAAGCGTCGTGGTGAGACCTCCAGAGATCTGCTAGATGAACTCTCAGAAATGTACAAGACAGATCCTGAAGAGGATTACAGTCAGCGCAAGACCCGAATCCAGAGATGAAGCCATTGCTCAAGGCTTCTATCCATGCATGGTCCGTGGACCACAGCCTGCTGATGCACACTCGTCGTCACTGCTATGGTGTCGTGACGACAATCTGTTCAAGCGCAACTTCCAGTTTGCTCAGAACTCAGCGAAGTAGAACAAGAAGTCTTTTGGGTTAGACTTCAACCCTGGTCCCTCATCTCCAAGGGCAGATGGCACACGACATGCAGAACCCAATGTCATTGGTCCTTTCGCCAACCTTGAAGGCCTCATCACCGACATCTTGGTTCAAGGGACTATAGTGAATGAGCCTATAGCTGACACTGAGTCTGATGATGCGCCTGCAGTGCCGAAGCCAAAGCAGTTGAACAAGCGAAAAGCTTCAAAGCCGGCCCCTTCACCAAAAATCTCAAGGGCGAAGCAATTGGCAACTGCTACTCCTGAAGACAGTGTGCAATCTGAAGACTTATCACGCGTCTCCAAGCCCTAGAAGGCCAAGATGCCTCTGTCTCACACTGGCAAAGAGCTAACAGCTGCTGCCATTCTGCGCAACGACGACATTGATCTGTGAAGTGATGAAGATCTTGCAAATGACGCTCTTGAGCAACTCATCAAGAGCAAAGAAGAAGCAGAAATCTTCAATGATCTGCCTCTCTTTGATGTCACCATCATCCACAACTTCATTGACGAGTGGTTTGACACGCCAAACATCAGCTTTGAAGATCTGCAGCTACCCATTGGCCTCAGTGTCGCCTTCGAAGGCGCCATTGCTTCAGAACTTGCTATTGCCCAGCGCATTGTTGAACTGAAGCAGAAGATTGACTATGAAAAAGCTTAGTTCAAGAAGCATATGGCCAAGCTTAGTGTGCAAGAAGTGAAGAACTTCAAGACAATGATGCACGAGCTCAAGGAAGCCTTTGTGAAGAAGCGTGCAGAAGCTCA
>NW_025280459.1:0-1217 GCF_018294505.1 Triticum aestivum
AGAGTCTGGTTAAGGCCTTCCATGAAGCGCTCCCTTTTGGCAGCATCAGTGCTGACATCCTCAGGGGCATACCTTGAGAGAACACTGAACTTCTGCATGTACTCCTTGACAGTGCTACTACCTTGCTTCAGGGCTCGGAACTCACGCTTCTTGATGGCCATGATTCCAGAAGGGATGTGGGCCTTGCGGAATTCCGTCTTGAAGGTGTCCCAAGTGATGTCTTGCTCAACATGCATAGCCTTGAATCCATCCCACCAAGCTCTGGCAGTCCCCCCGAGACAGTGGGCAGCATACGCCACTTTATCACGGTCCTCAGTGCATCCGACTAGTGCCAGCAGATCCTCAATGGTGCGGACCCAGTCGTCTGCATCCAGGGGTTCAGCAGTCTCAATGAAAGTGGGTGGTGCATGCTTCTTGAACTCCACCAGTGTGGAACGCCCATG
Source organism: Triticum aestivum (assembly GCF_018294505.1). NCBI lineage: Eukaryota > Viridiplantae > Streptophyta > Magnoliopsida > Poales > Poaceae > Triticum > Triticum aestivum. The sequence goes on from NW_025280459.1 coordinate 444, forward strand.
GCCGTGCCCCGCCGGCTGGCGGTTGACAGCCTGAGCAATCATCTGGAGGGCTGCAGTGTTGGCTTGGCGCTCCTCTCGAAAGGCTTGGAGAAGCTGAGCCATATCCATGCTTGGAGGAGGTGGTGGTGGAGTCTGTCCTTGGGCTTGGTCCTGGCTGGCTCCGGCCTCAGCAGAACCTCCGGCTTCTTGCGGCTGGGTAGAGGTACCAGTACGTGTTACAACAGGCATCCTGTTGGAGCGGTCAAGGTCTCATGATTGGGAACAACAATGAGGGAAAGCAGTAGAGATGGAATGCCTAGTAAGGGGGTGGTGTGACACAATTAAGTTAAACAAAGGCCAGAAGGGCCAAACTCATGCATTAAAACCAAATGAGGAATGTAGTCGTTTACAAGTTCCCGAAGGGAAAGTACGACTTCATGAAAGCAAGCTGAACGCAAACGCAACATAACATGGTTTCACAAGAACCATTACAAGGACTCGACTTCGCAAAAGGGGGTACACGACCTATCCTACCATAGGCTACGAGCTAGCCTATCCTAGTCCTGAACGGAGTCTAAGTGGTGGAATGCTCGGTCGGGTATTCTGGCTCCTCTGGGTCTTCCTCCTCATCTTCATCTGTCTTGGTCTCCTCATCGCTTGAGGAAGCGGGGGAGTGAAGGAGCTGAACACGGCGCTGCTTTGCTGGTGGCGTCTTGAAGAGGTTGCGGTACTCCTTTGCCGTCATACGGCGTGGCTGAGGTGGTCCCTCGGCATGTGCGACCTGTGGGGGTCGTC
>NW_025280460.1:0-1217 GCF_018294505.1 Triticum aestivum
CTACCTCAGTATATAAAGGAGCCAAGGGGGGAGGGGGCGCCGGCCAAGAGAGAGAGGCGCAGGAGGAGTCCTACTCCTACCGGGAGTAGGACTCCCCCCCCCCCAATCCTATTCCAACTAGGATTCCCAAGGGGGAAAGAGGGAGAGGGGTGGCCGGCCACCTCTCCTAGTCCTAATAGGACTAGGGGAAGGGGGGAGGCGCGCAGCCCCCTTGGGCTGCCCCTTTCTCCTTTCCACTAAGGCCCATGATGGCCCATATGGCTCCCGGGGGGTTCCGGTAACCTCCCGGTAACCCGGTAAAATCCCGATTTCACCCGGAACACTTCCGATGTCCAAACATAGGCTTCCAATATATCAATCTTTATGTCTCGACCATTTTGAGACTCCTCGTGATGTCCGTGATCACATCCGGGACTCCGAACAACCTTCGGTACATCAAAATGCATAAACTCATAATATAGCTGTCATCGTAACCTTAAGCGTGCGGACCCTACGGGTTCGAGAACAATGTAGACATGACCGAGACACGCCTCCGGTCAACAACCAATAGCGGGACCTGGATGCCCATATTGGCTCCTACATATTCTATGAAGATCTTTATCGGTCAGACCGCATAACAACATACGTTGTTCCCTTTGTCATCGGTATGTTACTTGCCCGAGATTCGATCGTCGGTATCCAATACCTAGTTCAATCTCGTTACCGGCAAGTCTCTTTACTCGTTTCGTAATACATCATCTCACAACTAACATATTAGTTGTAATGCTTGCAAGGCTTATGTGATGTGTATTACCGAGAGGGCCCAGAGATACCTCTTCGACAATCGGAGTGACAAATCCTAATCTCGAAATACGCCAACCCAACATCGACCATTGGAGACACCTGTAGTACTCCTTTATAATCACCCAGTTACGTTGTGACGTTTGGTAGTACCCAAAGTGTTCCTCCGGTAAACGGGAGTTGCATAATCTCATAGTCATAGGAACATGTATAAGTCATGAAGAAAGCAATAGCAACATACTAAACGATCGGGTGCTAAGCTAATGGAATGGGTCATGTCAATCAGATCATTCTGCTAATGATGTGACCTCGTTAATCAAATAACAACTCATTGTTCATGGTTAGGAAACATAACCATCTTTGATTAACGAGCTAGTCAAGTAGAGGCATACTAGTGACACTTTGTTTGTCTATGTATTCACACATGTATTATGTTT
>NW_025280461.1:0-1217 GCF_018294505.1 Triticum aestivum
GAGCTAGGTCTATGCGTAGTTCTCTTTGCACGAGTAGAACACAACTTTGTTGTGGGCGTGGATTTTGTCATCTTACTTGCCTCTACTAGTCTTTTCTTGCTCAACGGTATTGTGGGATGAAGCGGCCCGGACCAACCTTACACGTACGCTTACGTGAGACCGGTTCCACCGACTGACATGCACTAGTTGCATAAGGTGGCTGGCGGGTGTCTGTCTCTCCCACTTTAGTTGGAGCGGAATCGATGAACAGGGCCCTTATGAAGGGTAAATAGAAGTTGACAAAATCACGTTGTGGTGATTCGTAGGTAAGAAAACGTTCTTGCTAGAACCCAATTGCAGCCACGTAAAAGATGCAACAACAATTAGAGGACGTCTAACTTGTTTTTGCAACGATTGATCATGTGATGTGATATGGCCAGAAGTTGTGATGAATGATGAATTGTGATGTATGAGATCATGTTCTTTGTAATAGAATTCACGACTTGCATGTCGATGAGTATGACAACCGGCAGGAGCCATAGGAGTTGTCTTATTTTTTGTATGACCTGCGTGTCATTGAATAACGCCATGTAAACTACTTTACTTTATTGCTAAACGTTAGTCATAGAAGTAGAAGTAGTCGTTGGCGTGACAACTTCATGAAGACACGATGATGGAGATCATGATGATGGAGATCATGGTGTCAAGCCGGTGACAAGATGATCATGGAGCCCCGAAGATGAAGATCAATGGAGCTGTATGATATTGGCCATATCATGTCACAACTATATAATTGCATGTGATGTTTATTATGTATTATGCATCTTGTTTACTTAGGACGATGGTAGTAAATAAGATGATCCCTTATAAAATTTCAAGAAGTGTTCTCCCCTAACTGTGCACCGTTGCTACAGTTCGTCGCTTCTAAGCACCACGTGATGATCGGGTGTGATGGATTCTTACGTTCACATACAACGGGTGTAAGACAGTTTTACACAGCGAAAACACTTAGGGTTAACTTGACGAGCCTAGCATGTGCAGACATGGCCTCGGAACACGGAGACCGAAAGGTCGAACACGAATCGTATGGAAGATACGATCAACATGAGAATGTTCACCGACGATGACTAGTCCGTCTCACGTGATGATCGGACACGGGCTAGTCGACTCGGATCGTGTAACACTTAGATGACTAGAGGGATGTCTAATCTAAGTGGGAGTTCATAATTTGATTAGAA
>NW_025280462.1:0-1217 GCF_018294505.1 Triticum aestivum
CCAAAAGGCATGACTAACCACTCATATAATCCAAACTTAGTTTTAAATGCTGTTTTCCATTCATCTCCCAATTTCATACGAATTTGATGGTAGCCACTACGCAAATCAACTTTGGAGAATATTGTAGAGCCACTCAATTCATCAAGCATATCATCTAGCCTAGGAATAGGATGACGATAACGAATAGTAATATTATTAATGCCTCTACAATCAACACACATACGTGATGTACCATCCTTTTTCGGCACTAGAATAATAGGAACAGCACAAGGACTAAGGGATTCACGTATATAACCTTTGTCGAGAAGCTCTTGTACTTGACGCATAATCTCCTTCGTCTCCTCTGGATTGGTACGGTATGGTGCACGGTTTGGCAGTGAAGCACCGGGAATTAAGTCAATCTGATGCTTAATCCCCCGAATAGGCGGTAATCCCGGTGGCACCTCTTGTGGAAAGACGTCAGCGAACTCCTGCAAAATGTTAGTGACAGCGGGAGGCAAAGAGGAAGGCACGTCCTCGAATGAAAATAATGCCTCTTTGCACACAAAAGCATAGCAAACAGATTTGCTTAAATCTAGCTCATCAATATCAGATTTGGTGGCAAATAAACATGCACTTTTCAATTTAATTTCAGAAGCAACACTAGATGGTTTATTATTAGGCTTCATTTGTTGCTCAAATTCTTTTGCCACAATCTGATTTTCACTCTTATTCGTCTCTTGTTTTGCTTTATTAGCTCTATTAATATCATCTTTCAAAATGGAATCAGGAGTCATAGGAAGCAAAGTAATATTTTTATCCTTATGAACAAGAGTATAGTGATTGTTTCTACCATGGTGTACAGAATTTTTATCAAATTGCCATGGTCTACCAAGTAATAAGGAACATGCTTGAATAGGTACCACATCACAATCAACATAATCAGCATATGTAGAGATACTAAAATGCACACGAACAGTACGTGTTACCTTAACCTTGCCGCTGTTGTTGAACCATTGGATGTAGTAAGGATGTGGATGTGGTCTTGTGGTGAGAGAAAGCTTCTCCACCATCTCCATGCTAGCCAAGTTGTTGCAGCTCCCTCCGTCTATTATGACGCGCACAGAACGTTCCTTCACAACTCCCTTGGTATGGAACAAATTGTGCCTCTGATTTTGCTCAGCTTGTGTGACCTGCACACTCAAAACACGTTGAGCAACTAAACATTCATACCTGTC
>NW_025280463.1:0-1217 GCF_018294505.1 Triticum aestivum
AAAAAAACTTAATTACTATTATGGGCTAGTGATGATCATATGCACTAGTTACTAGTAGATGCTTTTTTATCCTCAGATTGGCGTCTAGTGTTCATAGAAATATATGATTATCTTTGTTGTATAAACTGACTGGCTGCCAAGTTACAACTTACTGGTGAAAGTTCATTTTTTTTATCAGTGGCATATGAGTGGCAGAAAAGTGGCTAGCCTCGTCTGCATATATGAGCATATAGATCAACAAAAAATAAACCCATTCGGCAAGAACATTTATGCACCTATTTACTAGAAGAATGAATAAATGAATGTCAGGGCTAGAGATCATTACTGTTTGTTATCCAGGAAATACAAAAGTTTGGATTGTTGAATGCATTCTGAATTCTAGCTATACAAAAGTTTTTTCCTTCTGAAATGTGTTTTTCTTCTTCTTCCTGTTTTGAGTAGTTTGCGTAAGTTTTCTGAAATGATGATGTATTTTTTCTTAATTCAGCGAACCTTGAGATGGACTTAGAAGAAGAAACTGTCTCCTGATTGCAGTTGATTAATTAGTATATATGTTGCAGACTTGTAGCATACCTACCTCTATATGGTTTTATATTTCAACTTGATTTCTGAATATTCCAAACCACACGCGAAGTCCTTTCTTACAAGAAGAAGTTTCTCTTCATAACAGTGAACAAAACTACTGTCAATCAGCTCAGTTCTAGTGCTGTTGGATTTATTTTAATTGGCTTCTTGCGGTTTTGAAAATTCAGTTTATTCGGTTACTGAAAATTCAGTTAATTCAGTTAGGCACACAAATTTCAGAACTTTTGTGTGCCCTAGTACTTGGTGTTTGTAGAAAACCAGGAGTGTCAATGGGACTAGAATTCACTTGTTCTTATATGGGTTTGTAAAACTTGTTCATGTACTGAACTACTAATGCCTTGTGATGCTCTGAATTACTTGTGATGCCTCTGAATTACTTGTGATCACATTGAGAAAGACTTGTAAAGATGATGATCATCTTTAACAGAAAACAATTTGTGATGATTTTGCTAGTTTGCTGGGTTTTGTCTCCGACCATCGTGTCGTGATGATTTTGCAGGTACCCCGAGAGGCCCTTGAGTTTGCCGGAATGTCGATTAACTTCCGTTCCGGCAAATTCGGGTACTCCATATGTCCTATTTTCAGCAAAGGTCATGCTGAAATTTTCCGTGAATTTTAGCATGACTTTGCTA
>NW_025280464.1:0-1217 GCF_018294505.1 Triticum aestivum
GAGATGGCTGTGCAGGACGCCGCCTACTCTATGATGACCATTATGCGAGTCAGATCTGGTCTATTTCGGGACTCTGACTTCCGGTATATGCCAGGATCACTTCCGGGAGCACAAGGGTATCTCCAGGCTATCTATGCTGACTCCACTCAGGAGGATTCACGGACTCGCACCACTGCTGAGATGCTCGAGGATAAGGACCGTGAAAATCGGGCCTTAAGGTTAGAGCTCTTCAATACCCGTGCTGACCACTGGGCCACTTTGACTCGGTTCGCACCGGCGGTGCAAGCTGGATATTCAGATATGCGCGATCTCTATCCTGTGAGATCTGCTCTGCCGGACGTGATGGTTTGGCGTGATGTAGGAGGCATCACCCCACCTCGCGGTCCCCGCAGGCCACCGTTTGCTGGTCCAAGGCCTCATCCTAGCCCCTATGGTCCACAAGCTTCGCGAGACCGTTTGTTTCCGGATGATCATGTTGAACTTCCAGGCTATGGAGGTGACTTCTACGAGGACTACTACGGATCGGTCTGAGTTAGTAGTAGTATCACTAGTTCGCACTAGCTGTGTCGTCTATCGTCCTGCGTGACTCGTGGGATATGACCTAGTTTGTACTCCTTCCGGAGATGTAGAAAAATAATGTATAGGAGCTTGAGATGCCTCCGATGAGATGTAATCCTCTTTTCACCGTATTAGTACTTTGCTTGGTCTTGTACTAAACCTGTATGGTGTGTATGACAATGGAATAAAGAAGCAGTTTCTGTATCTACCATGTCATACGGATGATCATCTTGCATTCCGAGTTATTCCTTACATTATGTACCCTATGTCGGAATTTTACCATCCTGACTAAATCATTGTCTTGTTTACCTAGGATGGTCAACACGCGCGCTAACCCTGCTTCCCAAGAGCAGGCCGAAGGCAGTGAAGCCAGAAATGAAACTCTGCCTCATCCTCCTTCACTAGCCGAGGTGATGATGGAAGCCGAGAGAAACAAGCGGGAGACAAACCGTTTGTTGGAGCGTATTGAACAGAATACAGCACACCATCAGAGGGCTAACGTGGTGTCACTCAGTGATTTCATTAAATTGCATCCACCCACGTTCCACCACTCCGTCGAGCCTCTCGACGCTGATGACTGGCTTCGCAGTATCTCTCACAAACTGCGTTCCGCGCTGGTAGCGGAGGCTGACAAGGTCACCTTTGCTGCATATCATCTT
>NW_025280465.1:0-1217 GCF_018294505.1 Triticum aestivum
GGTTCCGCATACATATATCTCTACAACCCTAGCGTCACCGGACCTTAAGTGTGTAGACCCTACGGGTTCGGGAGGCATGCAGACATGACCGAGACGCCTCTCCGGTCAATAACCAACAGCGGGATCTGGATACCCATGTTGGCTCCCACATGTTCCACGATGATCTCATCGGATGAACCACGGTGTCGAGGATTCAATCAATCCCGTATACAATTCCCTTTGTCAATCGGTATGTTACTTGCCCGAGATTCGATCGTCGGTATCCCAATACCTTGTTCAATCTCGTTACCGGCAAGTCTCTTTACTCGTACCGCAATGCATGATCCCGTGACTAACGCCTTAGTCACATTGAGCTCATTATGATGATGCATTACCGAGTGGGCCCAGAGATACCTCTCCGTTACACGGAGCGACAAATCCCAGTCTCGATCCGTGCCAACCCAACAGACACTTGTGGAGATACTCGTAATGCACCTTTATAGTCACCCAGTTACGTTGTGACGTTTGGCACACCCAAAGCACTCCTACGGTATCCGGGAGTTGCACGATCTCATGGTCTAAGGAAAAGATACTTGACATTGGAAAAGCTCTAGCAAACGAAACTACATGATCTTTTATGCTATGCTTAAGTTGGGTCTTGTCCATCACATCATTCTCCTAATGATGTGATCCCGTTATCAATGACATCCAATGTCCATAGTCAGGAAACCATGACTATCTGTTGATCAACGAGCTAGTCAACTAGAGGCTTACTAGGGACAGGTTGTGGTCTATGTATTCACACATGTATCACGATTTCCGGACAATACAATTATAGCATGAATAATAGACAATTACCATGAACAAAGAAATATAATAATAACCATTTATTATTGCCTCTAGGGCATATTTCCAACAGTCTCCCACTTGCACTAGAGTCAATAATCTAGTTACATTGTGATGAATCGAACACCCATTGCATCCTGGTGTTGATCATGTTTTGCCCTAGGGAGAGGTTTAGTCAACGGATCTGCTACATTCAGGTCCGTGTGTACTTTACAAATATCTATGTCTCCATTTTGAACACTTTCACGAATGGAGTTGAAGCGACGCTTGATATGCCTGGTCTTCCTGTGAAACCTGGGCTCCTTCGCAAGGGCAATAGCTCCAGTGTTGTCACAGAAGAGAGTCATTGGGCCCGACGCATTGGGAATCACCCCTAGGTCGGTAATGAACTC
>NW_025280466.1:0-1217 GCF_018294505.1 Triticum aestivum
CTCCTTGGGGAGCACCTTCTCTCTTTGTCAAGAAGAAGGATGGGACTAACCGATTGGTTCAAGACTACCGTCCTATAAACCAAGCTACCATTCAGAATAAATACCCTCTTCCTCGGATCAATGATCTGTATGATCAACTGGCGGGTTCGTCAGTGTTCTCTAAGCTCGACTTGAGGTTGGGCTACCACCAGATCCGTGTTCGCGAAGAGGATATCCCAAAGACCGCCTTCGTGACTCGCTATGGTTCATACGAGTACACCGTCATGTCTTTCGGTTTAACCAATGCTCCAGCCACCTTCTCTCGTCTGATGAACTACATATTCATGGATTACCTCGACAAGTTCGTCGTGGTTTATCTGGATGATATCCTGATATTCTCCAAGAACGAAGAAGAACATGCTGAACATCTTCGACTTGTGCTGGAAAAGCTACGAGAACATCAACTATATGCCAAGTTCTCCAAATGTGAATTCGGGCTACCGGAGGTAACCTATCTTGGGCATGTCATCTCTAAGGATGGTATTGCCGTCAACCCCGAGCGAGTTCAGGCTATTCTTGATTGGACTCCTCCCAAGAACGTTAAGCAAGTCAGAAGTTTTCTCGGTCTCGCCAGCTATTGCCGTCGATTTGTCGAGAACTTCTCCAAGATCGCCAGGCCTCTGACTAACCTGTTGCATAAGGGTGTCAAGTTCCAATGGACAGACAAATGTCAGGAAAGTTTCCAGGCACTCAAAGGCAAGTTGACCTCTGCTCCAGTTCTAGCTCCACCTGATACTAAGAAGGACTTCGTCATCTACTGCGACGCTTCCCGTCAAGGATTAGGCTGTGTCCTAATGCAAGACCGCAAAGTGATTGCTTATGCCTCTCGACAATTGCGCCCTCACGAAGAGAACTACCCAGTTCATGACCTCGAACTTGCTGCAGTCATTCATGCGCTGAAGCAGTGGCGACATTACCTTCTCGGTAATCGTTGCGAGATCTTCACTGACCACCAAAGTCTGAAGTATCTGTTTACTCAGCCAGATCTGAACCTCCGCCAGCAGAGATGGATGGAGCTTGTTGCAGACTTTGACTTGGGTATTTCCTATACGCCAGGCAAGGCTAATGTAATGGCTGATGCCTTGAGCCGCAAGTCTTACTGCAACCACCTTCAGGTTCACAAAGTTCAGCCCTCGCTTGTTGAGGAATTCAGGAAGCTGAACCTCCATATTGTTCCT
>NW_025280467.1:0-1217 GCF_018294505.1 Triticum aestivum
TCAATCGTGGAAATCACTCCGGGACCCCAAAACAGTGAGTAATAGTCCACGAGACGGCCAGAATTGGCCAAAATTGTGAGTGTTGATGACCGACACATAAACGCACCCCCGGGGTTCATCAATCGTGGAAATCACATCGGGACCCCAAAACTGAGTAATAATCCAAGAAACGGGCCAGAATCGGCAAAAACTGCGAGACTTGACGACCAACACGAAAGCACACCTTGGGGTTCGACAACAATGGAAATCGCTTTAGGACCCTAAAACGGTGAGTAATAGTCCACGAAAGGGACATAATCGACAAAAACCGCGATTGTTGATGACCGAAACATAAATGCACCAGGGGTTCGTCAATCGTGGAAATCCCCCCGGCACCCGAAACAGCGAGTAATAGTCCACAAAACGGGCCAGAATCGGCCAAAACTGCGAGTGTTGATGAACGACACGTAAGTGCATCTTTGGGTTCAACAACTATGGAAATCGCTTCGGGACCCCAAAAAGGTGAGTGATAGTCCACGAAACGGGTCAGAATTGGCCAGAACTATGAGTGTTGACGACGGGCACGTAAACGCACCCGCGGGATCGTGAATCGTGGAAATCGCTCTGGGACCCCAAAACGGTGAGTAATAGTCCACGAGACGGACCAGAATTGGGCAAAATGGTGAGTGTTGATAACCGACACATAAACGCACCCCGGGGATCGCAAATCGTGTAAATCGCTCTAGGACCCCAAAACGGTGAGTAATAGTGCACCAAGCGGACCAGAATCGGCCAAAACTGCGATTGTTGATGACCGACACGTAAGCGCACCGTAGGGTTTGTCAAGCGTGGAAATCACTTCGGGATGCCAAAACTGTGTAATAGTTCAAAAACGGGCCAAAATCGGCCAAAACTGCGAGTCTTGACGACCAACACGCAAGCACACCTTGGGGTTCGACAAAAATGGAAATCTCTTTGGGACCCCAAAACGGTGAGTAATAGTCCACGAAACGGGTCGGAATCAACAAAACCTGCGAGTGTTGATGACCGACACGTAAACGCACCCAGAGGTTCGTCAATCGTGGAAATCACTCCGGGACCCCAAAACAGTGAGTAATAGTCCACGAGACGGCCAGAATTGGCCAAAATTGTGAGTGTTGATGACCGACACATAAACGCACCCCCGGGGTTCATCAATCGTGGAAATCACATCGGGACCCCAAAACTGAGTAATAATC
>NW_025280468.1:0-1217 GCF_018294505.1 Triticum aestivum
CCTAAGTGTTCCGGAGCAGTAGCAAGCTACCATGGCTCAGTGGAAACACTAGGAGACATTTCCCGGTAAGAGAGGCTACTAAAGATAAACAACTAGATGGTCAGATCCCACACATACCAAGCATTTCAATAACATACACACAATATGCTCGATATGTGCAATACAACATGGCATCACAAAATGACTCTACGACTCAAGTAGTTTATTCAATAGGCTCCGAGGAGCGAGATATTACAAACATGGGTCTCATGACCCAACACTCAGAGCATACAAGTCAAAGCACAAGCGGAAGCTATCATGTCTGAGTACAGACAACTATAAGTGAAAAAGGCTGAGAAGCCTGACTATCTATCAGATCCTGCCGAGGGCACAAGATCGTAGCTGAGGTATCAAGCTAAACGTCGAAGACCACGCGGAAATACTAGTGAGACTGAAGTCTCTCTGCAAAAACATAAAATAGGCAAACGTGAGTACAAATGTACCCAGCAAGACTTACATCAGAACTAACTACATATGCATCATTATCAACAAAGGGGATGGTGGAGTTTGACTGCAGCAAGCCAACTTTGACTCGGTGGCTATCCTGAACTACGACTGCGAGTAACTTTTTGAGGTGGCGCACACGAGTCCACATATTCACCATATCAATACACCACTATGGATCCGCTCCCGTCTCCCTACGAGAACGCCATCCATAGCACTCACGCTTATCTTGCGTATTTTAGAGTATCCACTTTCACTTGTCTATGAACTGATATAAGCAACCCAGAGGTCCTTTTCCGTGGACACGGCTATTCAAATAGATGATGTTAACCCTGCAGGGGTGTACTTCTTCACACACGCTCTCACCACTTACCGCCGTTTACACGACATGTACTCGGCAACCTTCAAGCGGAAGCCCAACGTGGGTGTCGGCCACGGCCTGCCTAAACACTCAAGTCTCTAGTCCAGGTTTATCGCCTATTCGGGTTCCATCCATGAGGAGATCCGGCCGGAGTTTCGCTCACAGCCCCAAACGATGTGTACAGGGTTCCGTGACACCAAACGGGTGCCCGGTTTACCCGGCCACGTGCCTACCGCATCACAGCCCACCCCTACGGTCAGCGCTGTCCACGGCCTCCAGCATACTACAAACACCAGAAACTACTTGCAACTCCTGGACAGAGGACAAGGGTGATTAAGAAGCCGAGAGGGTCCATTGGTTTCGGGCCCAATGC
>NW_025280469.1:0-1217 GCF_018294505.1 Triticum aestivum
TAGCATACTGAAGAGCCTACGTCTTAAGCATAGGGGACGACCTTCATCCTTTCTCTCTATTCTGCCGTGGTCGAGCTTTAAGTCTTAACTTCGTACCTTACAACTCAGGCAAGAACTCCTTCTTTGACTGGTCCATCTTGAACACCTTCAAGATCATGTCAAGGTATGTGCTCATTTGAAAGTACCATTAAGCGTTTTGATCTATCCTTATAGATCTTGATGCTCAATGCTCAAGCAGCTTAATCCAGGCTTTCCATTAAAAAACACTTTCAAAATAACCCTATATGCTTTCCAGAAATTCTACGTCATTTCTGATCAACAATATGTCAACAACATATACTCATCAGAAATTCTATAGTGCTCCCACTCACTTCTTTGGAAATACAAGTTTCTCATAAACTTTGTACAAACCCAAAATCTTTGATCATCATCAAAGCATACATTCCAACTCCGAGATGCTCACTCCAGTCCTTAGAAGGATTGCTGGTGCTAGCATACCTTTTAGCATCCTTAGGATCGACAAAACTTTTCTGATTTTATCACATACAACCTTTCCTTACGACTGGTAAGGAAATTCGTTTTGACATCCATCTGCCAGATTTCATAAATGCAGCTTGTGCTAACGTGATTCCGACGGACTTAAGCATCGCTACAGATGAGAAAATCTCATCGTAGTCAACTCCTTGAATTTGTGAAAAAAAACTCTTTGCCACAAGTCGAGCTTCATAGACGGTGACATTACCGTCCACGTCCGTCTTCTTCTTAAAGATCCATTTATCTCAATGGCTTGCCGATCATCGGGCAAGTCCACCAAAGTCCATGCTTTGTTCTGATACATGGATCCTATCTCGGATTCTATGGCTTCTAACCATTTGTCGGAATTTGGGCCCACCATCGCTTCTCCATAGCTCGTAGGTTCATTGTTGTCTAGCAACATGACCTTCAAGACAGGATCACCTTACCACTCCGAAGTAGTACGTGTCCTTGTCGTCCTACGAGGTTTGGTAGTGACTTGATCCGAAGTTTCATGATCAATATCATAAGCTTCCACTTCAATTGGTGTAGGTGCCACAGGAACAACTTCCTGTGCCCTGCCACACACTAGTTGAAGAGACGGTTCAATAACCTCATCAAGTCTCCACCATCCTCCCACTCAACTCTTTCGAGAGAAACCTTTCCTCGAGAAAGGACCCGATTCAAGAAACAATCCATATTGC
>NW_025280470.1:0-1217 GCF_018294505.1 Triticum aestivum
GCCGGAGTTCTGGCCGGCGGCGACCATTAGCGCGGCGGCGAGAGTGGTTTTGGTCGTTTCGGCCACCAAATGGACCGCGGAGGCCACCGGAGTGGAGCTGAGGACAACCCGCATCTCTTGGCGGAGCCCGTTGGGGTCGGGGTGGCCGGAGTCGACGGCGGTGAGCTCGGCTGCGGCCGCCGGGGTTCGGTCGTGCACGGGAACGGTGCTGGAGCTCGAAGTCGAGCAAGGCGAGGCGCTAGGGATGCTCTACGGGGTTCTGTGAACTTGTTGGACTCGCCGGGGTGACCAAATGGTCACCGGAGCTGCGTCGACGGCGAGCTCGGCGACGGCGGAGGTTCGGCCGTGGTGGGGGGGAAGCTACGGTGAGGGAACGAGGGGAAGGAGAGGGGGAAACGGTGGCGTAGCTCACCGCGGTTGCAGTGGGCGTCGAAGCGGGCTCGGGGACGCGCTGGAGACGGCGAATTCGACGGCGATGGTGGTCGGAGCCCGAAGAGGGGAACGGCGACGTGGCGGCGATGCAGGGCTTCCGGGGAGCTGTGGAGCGGTGGGGAGGAAGAGGGAGTCGAGGCGGAGCTCCTGAGCTAGTCGGGGAAGCGAGGGGTGGTCGGAGGCGGTGGCTATGGCGAACGGCGGCGACGGTGGTGTTCGGTCGGGCGGGGGAGAGAGCGAGGGAGAGCCGGGGGAGAGTGAATGGGGTGTTGGCGAGGTCGGGGCGACGACCAGAAGACGATCCACGCGGCGCAACGGCGACCAGGGCGATGCAGAGAGGCTGGGTGGTGCGTGGCGAGCTCGGGCGCGCCATGCTCACCTCCCTGCCTGCTCTGGCAAGGGGAAGCAGCTGGCTGGCACGGGCCAGCACAGTGCTGGGCCGGCTGGGCTGGGCAGGTAGGTCCAGGTAAGTCTACTCCTTTTATTTATTTTTCTGTTCTCTGTTTTTATTTAATATATCTGCAACTTTGTTGAATTAAATAAAATACCTAGGCAACTCCAAAAATCACCAAACTACTCCTGGTCCATAGTTGGATTATTTCCAGCATGAAACATTTTAGTTTGGAGATATTTGAGCATTTAAATATTTTATATAATTTTAAATGCCCAAATTCAAATATTTATGATTTAATTCAAAAACCCTAGGATGGCCTAGGAAAATGTGCACCACTTTTGGCAGAGGTTCTGAACCAAGGCAAAAATGATGGGCATTTTAGAAGGGCATT
>NW_025280471.1:0-1217 GCF_018294505.1 Triticum aestivum
AAATGTACCCAGCAAGACTTACATCAGATCTATCTACATATGCATCATTATCAACAAAGGGGATGGTGGAGTTTGACTGCAGCAAGCCAGCTTTGACTCGGTGGCTAACCTGAACTACGACTGCAATGCAACTTTTTGAGGCGGCGCACACGAGTCCACATATTCACCATATCAATACACCACTATGGATCCGCTCCCGTCTCCCTACGAGAACGCCATCCATAGCACTCACGCTTATCTTGCGTATTTTAGGGTATCCACTTTCACTTGTCTATGAACTGATATAAGCAACCCAGAAGTCCTTTTCCGCGGACACGGCTATTCGAATAGATCATATTAACCCTGCAGGGGTGTACTTCTTCACACACGCTCTCACCACTTACCGTCGTTTACACGACATGTACTCGGCAACCTTCAAGCGGAAGCCCAACGTGGGTGTCGGCCACGACCTGCCTAAACACTCAAGTCTCTAGTCCAGGTTTATCGCCTATTCGGGTTCCATCCATGAGGAGATCCGGCCGGAGTTTCGCTCACAGCCCCAAACGATGTGTACAGGGTTCTGTGACACCAAACGGGTGCCCGGTTTACCCGGCCACGTGCCTACCGCATCACAGCCCACCCCTACGGTCAGCGCTGTCCACGGCCTCCAGCATACTACAAACACCAGAAACTACTTGCAACTCCTGGACAGAGGACAAGGGTGATTAAGAAGCCGAGAGGGTCCATTGGTTTCGGGCCCAATGCGTGGTAGTAGCTGAATCATGGATCACAAACACAGAACTCAGTTCCTGAGGACGGCTGCAATGAGACAACCCAACATGTACTCCTACATGGCCTCTCACCGCTACCTTTACCAAATCGTGTTCACACACTTAGCTCACACACAGTAGGACATGTTCACACGCCTCTGATTCATCCCCGATGAATCAGACCTGACTCAACTCTAGGCAATAGCAGGCATGACAAACAAGCATGAATGAGTAGGCACAACAGGGCTCAAACAACTCCTACTCATGCTAGTGGGTTTCATCTATTTACTGTGGAATGACAGGTCATGCAGAGGATAAAGGGGTTCAGCTACCGCAACAAGTAACAGATGAGTCGGTGTTGTCCTAATGCAGTAAAGAGAGCAGGAGCGAGAGAGTAGGATTGTATCGGAATGAACAAGGGGGTTTTGCTTGCCTGGCACTTCTGAAGATAACATTGAGTCTTCATCA
>NW_025280472.1:0-1217 GCF_018294505.1 Triticum aestivum
TCCGCCCCGAAGCCCCGACGCCGCGACGCCGCCCTCTCCTCTCCCGACGCCGCTGCCCCGACCTCCTCCTCGCCCCTCGACGTCGCCCTCGATCCCCTTCCCCTCTCCTCTCCCAACGCCGCCGCCCCGTCGTCCTCGTCCTCGCCCTCCTCCTCGTCCGCGCCACCGCCGCGTCGCTCCGACCTCCTCCTTGTCCCCTCCGGCCTCCTCCGCCTCCTCAGGTACTGCCCCCACCTCTCCCTCCCCCTCCGGCCTCCTCCTTCCCCTTTGTAAATTTTAGGGTGTACGGTTTGCAAATTTTAGGGTTAGGGCAGTAAATTTTAGGGCAAATCTAGCACAGTTAGCAAAGTTAGAAATCTTTTAGGAAATTAGGGTAGTAGCAAAAACAGTAGCAATTTAAAAAAACAGTACCAAAAAAATTAGGTATAAAAACAGTAGCAAATAAAAAATATTAGCAAATATAGCTAGGGTAATTTTGTTTAGGTATAAAAAACAGTAGCAATTTTAAAAGAATAGTAGCAATTTTAAAAACAGTAGCAAAAAAATTAGGTATAAAAAGAGTAGCAAATAAAAAAAGAGTAGCAAATATAGCTAGGGAAATTTTGTTTAGGTATAAAAACTGTAGCAAATAAAAAAAGCAGTAGCAAATTAAAAAAACAGTAGCAAAAAATTAGGTATAAAAACAGTAGAAAATATAGCTTTATGATTATCAGATGTGTTCTCTTTATGATTCTCTATTTTTATTCTTCATATTTCGTTAATGAGTTTAGCTCTTGAGCTGAAGTTATTGAGTTTTCGTTGCTGTGGTTTAGAGATGATTCAAATTCTGGAAATTATTGGCATTGAAGTACCATTGATTGCCTCACCACTAGCAGAATTATGTATTCAGTCTATCCTATGTCAGTCCATATAGGTCTAGCTATACAAATTCTTCACTTTTATTGTTTTGGAATTAGCTTCTATGGAGTTCTCTTTGTTTCCCAACAGGGTTCGTGGTGCCATGACATTCTCATGTGTATGTTCCTAATACAACAATCTGTCTCTGAACTTCGCTTTTGGACTCCTGAGTACATTTTGTTTGGGAACTGCATACTATGTTTGATTTAAATGGAGCTCCCATGCGTAGAACACCTCTTGGAGTATCAACTTAGCTCTAGAATCAACCATATTTTTTCTGACACGTACAGCAGGGATACTCCCTGCTCCCAACATAAATT
>NW_025280473.1:0-1217 GCF_018294505.1 Triticum aestivum
GAACTTTTACAGTTGTGGGCCAGACCTGGTGTACGTGTCTGGGATGAGCACAAAGGAGAGGAATTTGACCTACGAGCGTTGCTTTTTGTAACCATCAACGATTGGCCTGCTCTCAGTAACCTTTCGGGACAGACAAATAAGGGATACAATGCATGCACGCACTGCTTACATGAGACTGAAAGTGTACGTTTGGTTAATTGTAAGAAGAATGTGTACCTGGGTCATCGTCGATTTCTTCCCCGAAATCATAACGTAAGAAAGAAAGGCAAGCATTTCAACGGCAAGGCAGATCACCGGCCGAAGCCTGCGGAACGTACTGGTGCTGAGATATTTGATATGGTCAAGGATTTGAAAGTCATCTTTGGAAAGGGTCCTGGCGGACAATCAGTTCCGCGGGGAGTTGACGGGCACGCACCCATGTGGAAGAAGAAATCTATATTTTGGGAGCTAGAATATTGGAAAGTCCTAGATGTCCGCTCTGCAATCGACGTGATGCATGTTACGAAGAATATTTGCGTGAACCTGCTAAGCTTCTGGGGCGTGTATGGGAAGACAAATGATACAAAGGAAGCACGGCAGGACCAGCAACTTTTGAAAGACCCAGATGACCGGCATCCGGAATGGTTTCAAGGTCGTGCCAGCTACGCTCTTACCAAAGAAGAGAAGGTCATTTTTTTGAATGCCTGAGCAGTATGAAGGTCCCGTCTGGCTTCTCGTCGAATATAAAGGGAATAATAAACATGGCGGAGAAAAAGTTCCAAAACCTGAAGTCTCACGACTGCCACGTGATTATGACGCAATTGCTTCCGATTGCTTTGAGGGGGCTCCTACCGGAAAATGTTCGAGTAGCCATTGTGAAGCTATGTGCATTCCTCAATGCAATCTCTCATAAGGTAATCAATCCAGAAGATCTACCACGGTTACAGAACGATGTGGTCCAATGCCTTGTCAGTTTCGAGTTGGTGTTCCCACCATCCTTCTTCGATATTATGACGCACCTCCTGCTCCACCTAGTCGAAGAGATTTCCATTCTCGGTCCTGTATTTCTACACAATATGTTCCCCTTTGAGAGGTTCATGGGAGTATTAAAGAAATATGTTCGTAACCGTGCTAGGCCAGAAGGAAGCATCGTCAAGGGCTATGGAAATGAGGAGGTAATTGAGTTCTGTATTGACTATGTTCCTGACCTTAAGCCGATTGGTATTCCTCAATCGCGG
>NW_025280474.1:0-1217 GCF_018294505.1 Triticum aestivum
TCAAAGGATCAACGTCATAACTCTTGGAAAGTTGTCCCAACCATCATATCTGACCGAGATTCAGATCCGATTGGTGTCAGGATACCTGAGACTCAGGATGTCCGAGAAGAAAAGGCGCAACACAAATCGTTGAAATGGCATTGCAAGCTTCTCGGGAAATGAACTATGGGAGCGGGTTTCTGAAGCAATAGTTCACCATTAAACCAGGGAGAGGACAAGGAGGTGTCTGGTGAACTCAACGGCAATTCACCGAGATTCCCAAAAGATGGATTTCCACCATTAAGTGAACAAGGAGATAACATTTGTCAGATCAACTGATATAAGGAAGTATGCTCGAGGAAAACATACACAATTAAACATTGGTTGAAGGGTGCGCCCGAAGTACGGGTTGGGTTGCACGACCAATGTTAGAATGGCGATTCAATTAGCGAAGGACTTAGAATGAACTATCGCCCATTCACTTCAAAGCAATAGGGTTGCTAGAAGTTTTGAATTCACACGTCATAGCTCCATTGTCGGTATTCCGGTTGAAAACAATACGGGGACCAAGGAATGAACGAAGATGGCAAGAAGTATTAAGATATCAAGAATTATTAAGAGGTGGTGAAATTCTCACCACATTCTTGACAAAAAGTGATGGTAATACTTCCGAGGTAAGGAAGATCAACTGCTGGGTAGCAGTGATCTCAAGGTTTACACAAAACACGAACAAGTTGTGTTGAACAGAAGGCAATAAAGTGGTCGATGAGAACAGGAATCATCGAGGGGCAAGGATGGTATTACCCATCATGAATTCAATTGAATTCCTGGAAGAGCTCATAAGGTTGATGGTGATCACGACACAATTGTCGAGAGATTTCATGCAGATGTAGTCAATCAGCGACGACATCAAGTCAAAGGAATGATGAAGCAAGAGGTTATTGGAACCACAGTTACGACACAAACTCGAACTCAAGCTTGTTGTTTAAGGTGAAAGGGTATGACGAGGAAAAAAATCGACGTAAGGTTAGTTCATCGTCGAAAATTGGTGCTCCGAGAATAAGGACCAGGTAGCACCGTTAGAATCGTCACGTCAATGATATAGCCAAACAGGCTAGGAATGGCGTGATCGGGTACAAACTCGTACTTATAGAAGCTTACTGAAGAGTTGTTGAACCGTAGAGCGGACTCGGTTCAGTTATCGGTGTCTTTGAGTGTTCAATAACTCCGAGCCCATG
>NW_025280475.1:0-1217 GCF_018294505.1 Triticum aestivum
TGGCCACGGTCACCGTAGCACCCAACCGAGCGCACTATCGTGCTCCCCACCTCACCAGGAGCACGCAGCACGCACTAACGCCTCCCCAAACCCCCTGCAACGTCGATTCCGACCGCACCCGAACTCCGGCAGCCGCAGCCGAGCTCGCCGCCGTCGACTCCGACCACCCCAGGGCCAGCCACGGCCACCGTCCGACGCGCCGTCGAGCTAGCCATCCAACGCACCTAGCCGCACGCCGTTTGGAGCACCACAGAGGAAACCCGAGGCCCCTGCACGCCGCGGACCTCGCCGGCGACTAACCGCCGGCGGGTTTGACCTGTCCGACCTGAGGTTTGACCCCCCCAGGGTCACTGACGCGTGGGCCCTGTCGGACAGGTGGTTAGTTAGTACTAATTACCGTTAGTCAACCCCCCCCCCTGACACTGACAGTGGGCCCCAGCGCCATTAATCCCTAATTAGGATTAATTTAAACCTGTTAAACCCCCCCTGTCACTGACGTGTGGCCCCCACACGTCAGGTTTGACTTCAGCCAGCCGCAGTTGACCACTGACGTCATGCTGGCGCAATAATTATAATTTCTGGATTTAATTTAAATCAGGAAATTCCAGAATATTATTTAAACTTCAAAAATTCATAACTTTTATTCTGTAACTCCAAATTGGACAAATTATATATGAAAAATGATCAGAAAAATCCAATCTATCCATCTGTACTATTTTCATGCATGATCAAACAATTTAAATTGATGTTTCAAGCAGAACAAGGAAAAGCACTTTAAGAGGCCATGTTTGAGTTTGAAATTTGAATCTTTGATTCAAATTTGTTCAAACCCTTCTGGTCTTAGTTGCATTAGCCCAACACACTCATATTGCTATGTTTCATGCATGCATCATATTGTTGCACATTGTTTGGTGATGGTTGTGTATCGGTGTCCTTTGCGACAGGTTCTGCCTCCGAGGAGCACCGTGATTACCCTAACGAAGAACCGTATCAGTGCATCGAACCATCAGGCAAGCAACCAACCATTTGATCATATCGATACAATCCCATGTTCTCGCTCCTGCTCTCTTTTACTGCATTAAGACAACGCGTTTCAAACTGCTGTGTGCTACGGTAGTTGAACCCATTTCCTCTGCATGACCTGTCATTGCCACAGTAACTAGATGAAACCCACTAGCATGTGTAGGAGTTGATTGAGCCATATGTATGTGTTGTTC
>NW_025280476.1:0-1217 GCF_018294505.1 Triticum aestivum
CCCGCTGCATGCCACCTCTAGTATCAGGTTGAAAAACGATCCGTGTACACGGAGGGAGGAAGTAGAACGGACCCGGTTCCAAACATCCATTTTTACGGTTGTAAAAAAGAAAGGGTACAAACAAAATTACTAGTACAAACAAAGGAGTATCACTATAGATAGATGTTGCCGGCCCTAGCTGCATTGATCATAGCTGGCAAATTCAAAATAATTTCTTCAGTTATGATGTAGCATTGATAGATGCCAGGGTGGCTCTCCAGGTTCGGCATTGCTTTGAAGCAACACCACTGATTTGTTTGGATAGAGCACACTTTCTTCTCAAGAAACCGAATGAACTCCACCTTAAATCATATATTTGGCAGATCTTGTGAAAAATCAACATCTAAATGGGTAACCATTAATATAACAGAGAGCATGCACTGAAAGAGGGCCGGGGGAAGCAGAAAGCGTTACAACATTCCACCTTCAGAAGGGTTACACATGGGCGGCCTTTGCCTGTTTCCAAACTTGCGAATCCGCGAAATCACCCCGCTGCGTGCCGCCTCTAGTATCAGGTTGAAAAAAGAGCCATGTACACGGAGCGAGGAAGTAGAACGGACCCGGTTCCAAACATCCATTTTTACGGTTGAAAAAAAAAGAAAGGGTACAAACAAAATTACTAGTACAAACAAAGGAGTATCAGTATAGATAGATGTTGCCGGCCCTAGCTGCATTGATCATAGCTGGTAAATTCAAAATAATTTCTTCAGTTATGATGTAGCATTGATAGATGCCAGGGTGGCTCTCCAGGTTCGGCATTGCTTTGAAGCAACACCACTGATTTGTTTGGCTAGAGCACACTTTCTTGTCAAGAAACCGAATGAACTCCACCTTAAGTCATATATTTGGCAGATCTTGTGAAAAATCAAAATCTAAATGGGTAACCATTAATATAACAAAGAGCATGCACTAAAAGAGGGCCGGGGGAAGCGGAAAGCGTTACAACATTCCACCTTCAGAAGGGTTACAAATGGGCGGCCTTTGCCCGTTTCCAAACTTGCGAATCCGCGAAATCACCCTGCTGCGTGCCGCCTCTAGTATCAGGCTGAAAAAAGATCCGTGTACACGGAGGGAGGAAGTAGAACGGACCCTGTTCCAAACATCCATTTTTACGGTTGAAAAAAAAGAAACGGTACAAACAAAATTACTAGTACAAACAAAGGAGTATCACTATAGAT
>NW_025280477.1:0-1217 GCF_018294505.1 Triticum aestivum
GAGTGATTTCTATGATTAATTAACCCTGGGGTGCGTTTACCTTTTGGTCATCAACAATTACGGTTTTGGCCGATTCTGACCCGTTTCGTGGACTATTACTCACCGGTTTTGGGCCCCAAAGCGATTTCCATAGTTGTTGAATCCCAAGGTGCGCTTACGTGTTGGTCATCAGCACTCACAGTTTTGGCCGATTCTAGCCCGTTTCCTGGACTATTACTCACTGTTTTGGGGTCCCGGAGTGATTTACACGATTAACGAACCCTGGGGTGCGTTTACGTTTTGGTCATCAACACTCGCGGTTTTGGCAGATTCTGAGCCGTTTCGTGTACTATTACTCACCGTTTTTGGGCCCTAAAGCGATTTCCATAGTTGTTGAACCCCAAGGTGCGCTTACGTGTCGGTCATCAACACTCACAGATTTGGCCGATTCTGGCCCGTTTCGTGGACTATTACTCACTGCTTTGGGGTCCCAGAGTGATTTCTATGATTAATTAACCCTGGGGTGCGTTTACCTTTTGGTCATCAACAATTACGGTTTTGGCCGATTCTGACCCGTTTCGTGGACTATTACTCACCGGTTTTGGGCCCCAAAGCGATTTCCATAGTTGTTGAATCCCAAGGTGCGCTTACGTGTTGGTCATCAGCACTCACAGTTTTGGCCGATTCTAGCCCGTTTCCTGGACTATTACTCACTGTTTTGGGGTCCCGGAGTGATTTACACGATTAACGAACCCTGGGGTGCGTTTACGTTTTGGTCATCAACACTCGCGGTTTTGGCAGATTCTGAGCCGTTTCGTGTACTATTACTCACCATTTTTGGGCCCCAAACAAATTTCCATAGTTGTTGAACCCCAAGGCGCGCTTACGTGTAGGTCATCAACACTCACAGTTTTGGCTGATTCTCGCCCGTTTCATGGACTATTACTCACTGTTTTGGGGTCCCGGGGTGATTTCCACGATTAACGAACCCTGGGGTGCGTTTACGTTTCGGTCATCAACACTCGCGATTTTTATCGATTCTGACCCGTTTTATGGACTTTTACTCACCGTTTTGGGGCCCTAAAGAGATTTCCATAGTTGTTGAACCCCAAGGTGCGATTACGTGTCGGTCATCAACACTCACAGTTTTGGCCGATTCTGGCACGTTTCATGGACTATTATTCACTGTTTTGGGGTCCCGGATTGATTTCCACGATTAACGAATCCCGGGGTGCGTT
>NW_025280478.1:0-1217 GCF_018294505.1 Triticum aestivum
GTGGAGAAGCTTTCTCTCACCACAAGACCACATCCACATCCTTACTACATCCAATGGTTCAACAACAGCGGCAAGGTTAAGGTAACACGTACTGTTCGTGTGCATTTTAGTATCTCTACATATGCTGATTATGTTGATTGTGATGTGGTACCTATGCAAGCATGTTCCTTATTACTTGGTAGACCATGGCAATTTGATAAAAATTCTGTACACCATGGTAGAAACAATCACTATACTCTTGTTCATAAGGATAAAAATATTACTTTGCTTCCTATGACTCCTGATTCCATTTTGAAAGATGATATTAATAGAGCTAATAAAGCAAAACAGGAGACGAATAAGAGTGAAAATCAGATTGTGGCAAAAGAATTTGAGCAACAAATGAAGCCTAATAATAAACCATCTAGTGTTGCTTCTGAAATTAAATTGAAAAGTGCATGTTTATTTGCCACCAAATCTGATATTGATGAGCTAGATTTCAGCTAATCTGTTTGCTATGCTTTTGTGTGCAAAGAGGCATTATTTTCATTCGAGGACGTGCCTTCCTCTTTGCCTCCTGCTGTCACTAACATTTTGCAGGAGTTCGCTGACGTCTTTCCACAAGACGTGCCACCGGGATTACCGCCTATTCGAGGGATTGAGCATCAGATTGACTTAATTCCCGGTGCTTCACTGCCAAACCGTGCACCATACCGTACCAATCCAGAGGAGACGAAGGAGATTATGCGCCAAGTACAAGAGCTTCTCGACAAAGGTTATATACGCGAATCCCTTAGTCCTTGTGCTGTTCCTATTATTCTAGTGCCGAAAAAGGATGGTACATCACGTATGTGTGTTGATTGTAGAGGCATTAATAATATTACTATTCGTTATTGTCATCCTATTCCTAGGCTAGATGATATGCTTGATGAATTGAGTGGCTCTACAATATTCTCCAAAGTTGATTTGCGTAGTGGCTACCATCAAATTCGTATGAAATTGGGAGATGAATGGAAAACAGCATTTAAAACTAAGTTTGGATTATATGAGTGGTTAGTCATGCCTTTTGGGTTAACTAATGCACCTAGTACTTTCATGAGATTAATGAACGAAGTTTTACGTGCTTTCATTGGACGATTTGTGGTAGTTTACTTTGATGACATACTGATTTATAGCAGATCTTTGGAAGAACATTTGGAACATTTACGTGCTGTTTTTATTGCTCTACGTGATGCACG
>NW_025280479.1:0-1217 GCF_018294505.1 Triticum aestivum
AAAAGGATGGTACATCACGTATGTGTGTTGATTGTAGAGGCATTAATAATATTACTATTTGTTATCGTCATCCTATTCCTAGGCTAGATGATATGCTTGATGAATTGAGTGGCTCTACAATATTCTCCAAAGTTGATTTGCGTAGTGGCTACCATCAAATTCGTATGAAATTGGGAGATGAATGGAAAACAGCATTTAAAACTAAGTTTGGATTATATGAGTGGTTAGTCATGCCTTTTGGGTTAACTAATGCACCTAGTACTTTCATGAGATTAATGAACGAAGTTTTACGTGCTTTCATTGGACGATTTGTGGTAGTTTACTTTGATGACATATTGATTTATAGCAGATCTTTGGAGGAACATTTGGAACATTTACGTGCTGTTTTTATTGCTCTACGTGATGCACGTTTGTTTGGTAACCTTGGGAAGTGCACCTTTTGCACCGACCGAGTATCTTTTCTTGGCTATGTTGTTACTCCACGGGGAATTGAAGTTGATAAAGCCAAGATTGAAGCTATTGAGAGTTGGCCGCAGCCCAAAACGGTCACACAAGTGAGGAGTTTTCTTGGCCTCGTTGGATTCTATAGGCGTTTTGTGAGAGATTTCAGCACCATTGCTGCACCTCTCAATGAGCTTACAAAGAAAGATGTGCCTTTTCTTTGGGGTACCGCACAGGAAGAAGCCTTCACGGTATTGAAAGATAAGTTGACACATGCTCCTTTACTCCAACTTCCTGATTTTAATCAGACTTTTGAGCTTGAATGTGATGCTAGTGGAATTGGATTAGGAGGTGTGTTATTACAAGATGGCAAACCTGTTGCATACTTTTCCGAAAAATTGAGTGGGCCTAGTCTGAATTATTCTACTTATGATAAAGAATTATATGCTCTTGTTCGGACTTTAGAAACATGGCAACATTATTTATGGCCCAAAGAATTTGTTATACATTCTGATCATGAATCTTTGAAACATATTAAAAGTCAAGCTAAACTGAATCGTAGACATGCTAAATGGGTTGAATTCATTGAGACTTTCCCTTATGTCATTAAACACAAGAAGGGAAAAGAAAATGTTATTGCTGATGCATTGTCTCGTCGCTATACTATGCTTTCACAACTTGACTTCAAAATATTTGGTTTGGAGACCATCAAAGATCAATATGTGCATGATGCTGATTTTAAAGATGTAATGCAGAATTGTAAAGAAGGAAGAATG
>NW_025280480.1:0-1217 GCF_018294505.1 Triticum aestivum
TTGACTAAACTTCTCTCACGAGCAAACCATGATCACACCTTAGTACTC
This sequence comes from Triticum aestivum, assembly GCF_018294505.1. Lineage (NCBI taxonomy): Eukaryota > Viridiplantae > Streptophyta > Magnoliopsida > Poales > Poaceae > Triticum > Triticum aestivum. The sequence goes on from NW_025280480.1 coordinate 49, forward strand.
TTTGGGTGCTAATCACATAGCAATGTGAACTAGATTATTGACTCTAGTAAACCCTTTGGGTGTTGGTCACATGGAGATGTGAACTATGGGTGTTAATCACACACAGATGTGAACTAATTGGTGTTAAATCACATGGCAATTTGAACTAGATTATTGACTCTAGTGCAAGTGGGAGACTGAATGAAATATGCCCTAGAGGCAATAATAAAGTTGTTATTTTATATTTCCTTATATCATGATAAATGTTTATTATTCATGCTAGAATTGTATTAAATGAAAACTTGATATACGTGTGGATATATAGACAAAACATCGTGTCCCTAGTATGCCTCTTCTTGACTAGCTCGTTGATCAAAGATGGTTAAGTTTCCTAGCCATGGACATGTGTTGTCATTTGATGAACGGGAACACATCATTAGGAGAATGATGTGATGCACAAGACCCATCCATTAGCTTAGCATTATGATCGTTCAGTTTTATTGCTACTGCTTTCTTTGTGTCAAATATATATTCCTTCGACTATGAGATTATGAAACTCCCGGACACTGTAGGAATACCTTGTGTGCTATCAAATGTCACAACATAACTAGGTGATTATAAAGATGCTCTACCGGTATCTCCGAAGGTGTTTGTTGGGTTGGCATAGATCGAGATTAGGATTTGTCACTCTGAGTATCGGAGAGGTATCTCTGGGCCCTATCGATAATGCACATCATACGAAGCCTTGCAAGCAATGTGACTAATGAGTTAGTTGCGGGATGATGCATTACGGAACGAGTAAAGAGACTTGCCGGTAACGAGACTCAACTAGGTATAGAGATACCGACGATCGAATCTCGGGCAAGTAACATACCGATGACAAAGGGAATAGCTATGTTGACATTGCGGTTCAACCAATAAAGATCTTCGTAGAATATGTAGGAACCAATATGAGCATCCAGGTTCCGCTATTGGTTATTGACTGGAGAGGTGTCTTGGTCATGTCTACATAGTTCTCGAACCCGTAGGGTCCACATGATTAACGTTCAATGACGATTGGTATTATATGAGTTATGTGTTTTGGTGACCGAAAGTTGTTCGGAGTCCCGGATGAGATCACAGACATGACGAGGAGAATCGAAATGGTCGAGAGGTAAAGATTGATATATTGGAAGGTTATATACGGATAC
>NW_025280481.1:0-1217 GCF_018294505.1 Triticum aestivum
GCCGTCCCCTACTTTGCCGTCACCTTTTGCCGTCCACGGCTGACGGCAAAGGTCTTTGCCGTCCGCCATCCATGCCTTTGCCGTCCGCCGTGGCAGATGGCAAAGTAGCAGATTCCTGTAGTGATGTTAGTTTCCCTGACTCCCGCTTAGCCCTCCCATTCCAGTCACACGTAACTGTTTAGCTCTGGTTATCCATCGTTAGAGCATCTCCAACAGGCGCGCTAAAAGACGCGCCCGTGCGGTAAAATTGCTTTTTAGCGCACGCCGATCAATTTCGCGCGCTCCAGCAGGGCTCTTTGCCATCAGCATCAGCAGCGGACGGCAAAGGCCTGCCGTTAACCACCTAACGGAGTAACAACGCATTTATTACCGTCCGTCTTCTTTGCCGTCCGCTGCTGATGGCAAAGGCCCCTTTGCCGTCAGCTGCCCGAAGCAGACGGCAACGCAGCCCTTTGCCGTCCCCTACTTTGCCGTCACCTTTTGCCGTCCGCGGCTGACGGCAAAGGTCTTTACCGTCCGCCATCCATGCCTTTGCCGTCCGCCGTGGCAGATGGCAAAGTAGCAGATTCCTGTAGTGATGTTAGTTTCCCTGACTCCCGCTTAGCCCTCCCATTCCAGTCACACGTAACTGTTTAGCTCTGGTTAGCCATCGTTAGAGCATCTCCAACAGGCGCGCTAAAAGACGCGCCCGTGCGGTAAAATTGCTTTTTAGCGCACGCCGATCAATTTCGCGCGCTCCAGCAGGGCTCTTTGCCATCAGCATTAGCAGCGGACGGCAAAGGCCTGCCGTTAACCACCTAACGAAGTAACAACGCATTTATTACCGTCCGTCTTCTTTGCCGTCCGCTGCTGATGGCAAAGGCCCCTTTGCCGTCAGCTGCCCGAAGCAGACGGCAACGCAGCTCTTTGTCGTCCCCTACTTTGCCGTCACCTTTTGCCGTCCGCGGCTGACGGCAAAGGTCTTTGCCGTCCGCCATCCATGCCTTTGCCGTCCGCCGTGGCAGATGGCAAAGTAGCAGATTCCTGAAGTGATGTTAGTTTCCCTGACTCCCGCTTAGCCCTCCCATTCCAGTCACATGTAACTGTTTAGCTCTGGTTAGCCATCGTTAGAGCATCTCCAACAGGCGCGCTAAAAGACGCACCCGTGCGGTAAAATTGCTTTTTAGCGCACGCCAATCAATTTCGCGCGCTCCAGCAGGGCTCTTTGCCATCAGCAT
>NW_025280482.1:0-1217 GCF_018294505.1 Triticum aestivum
ATCATCGGTGCACTAGCAGCAGGCGGGGCATCCGTGGAAGCCACGCTGCTTCTCCGCTGCTGGCTTCCGCGATCCGCTTCATGATCTTCATGCGGCCCTACAGCCGATTTTTCTTTCACTAGTTCATGCACGGTCTGCTTCAACTCATGGAGTTCCGATGCAAACTTCGTCATAAGATCTGCATCCCGGTCCGTCTTTCTCTTACGGCTTCTGTAACAGTACGGGTCATTGTCCTGGGAAAACCCTACTTTCCACGGAACTTTGCCTTTGCCTCGTACACGTCCTCCGTGTTCATCATTCCCGAGGGCTGTTGTCAGTGCGTCTTTCTCTCTGTTGAACTTGATCAAGCCCTCTTGAGCTTGGGTCATTGCGTCAATAAGGGCTTGGGTGGGAGCAAACTATCTCTGCCGGTGAACACACACCCCTGTCTCCGGGTCTAGCGATCCCCCATGCCCGTACCACCAGCTTTTGGCCCTTGGGTCCCATCCCTCTGTACCTAGAAGGATTCCTCGCACCCTCAGGTCCTCCTCCATCTTCTGCCACCTAGGCTCCGAAAGGCGGTATCCTCCTGGCCCCATAATATGATGGAACTTTTTCTTACTCGCATTATCCTTATTTTTTTCGATATTTCCTTGAAATGCTCCGATTGCTTTTGCCTCACAAATTCTGGCCAATCATCTTTCAGTTTCTCATGTTGTCCATTGAAATCCGGAGTCTTGCCCTTCTTGACATAGTCACGGGTTAAATTTTTCTTGAAGTTCCGGAATGCTTCGCCCATCTTCTGAAGAGCGAACTCTTTAACTAGCCTCCTCCTCTGACGTCCACTCGGAACCTCGTTACCGAATTCATCGACTTTGTTGTATTCCGGAGGTAGAATGAAATGTTCCATAAGCTTTCTCCAGCAATCCTTTTTTGTTCTCTTGTCGACAAAACTGAAACCAAGACGTGCCTTCTTTGGCTCCTTCCATTCCTGGACGGTGATCGGGACGTTGTCTCTAACAACGACTCCGCATTGGTTGATAAACTTTGAGGTGTGCTGTAGGGGCTTGCCGGTTTCACTGACAAACTCAATGGCATATGTTTCTCCTGTTTTCATCGCCTTGGATTTGCCACGCTTTGTCGTACTCGATCCGGAGGGCTAAAAAAAGAAAGAGAGTCGCGCGCGTTAATACATATGTATTCACATTTCAGTAAGTTTGTATCACGAGAGGCTCAAT
>NW_025280483.1:0-1217 GCF_018294505.1 Triticum aestivum
AAAGATCAATATGTGCATGATGCTGATTTTAAAGATGTAATGCAGAATTGTAAAGAAGGAAGAATGTGGAACAAGTTCGTCATTAACGATGGATTTGTGTTTCGTGCTAACAAGCTATGCATTCCAGCTAGCTCCGTTCGTCTTTTGTTGTTGCAGGAGGCGCATGGAGGAGGATTAATGGGACACTTTGGCGTGAAGAAGACGGAGGACGTACTTGCTACACATTTCTTTTGGCCAAAGATGAGACGGGATGTTGAGCGTTTTATTGCTCGCTGCACTACATGTCAAAAAGCTAAGTCACGACTCAATCCTCATGGTTTATATATGCCTTTGCCTGTACCTAGTGTTCCTTGGGAGGATATATCTATGGACTTTGTTTTAGGTTTACCTCGAACAAAGAAGGGGAGGGATAGCATATTTGTTGTCGTGGATAGATTCTCAAAAATGGCACACTTTATACCATGTCATAAAAGCGATGATGCTGTTAATGTTGCTGATTTGTTCTTTCGTGAAATTATTCGCTTGCATGGTGTGCCAAATACTATTGTTTTAGATTGTGATACTAAATTTCTTAGCCACTTTTGGAGATGTTTATGGGCTAAGTTGGGGACTAAACTGCTTTTTAGTACTACTTGTCACCCCCAAACTGATGGACAAACTGAAGTAGTCAATAGAACATTGTCTACTATGCTTAGGGCTGTTTTGAAGAATAATAAGAAAATGTGGGAGGAATGCTTGCCTCATATTGAATTTGCTTATAATCGTTCATTGCATTTCTACTACTAAGATGTGCCCTTTTGAAGTTGTGTATGGTTTCCTACCTCGTGCACCTATTGATTTGTTGCCTCTTCCATCTTCGGAGAAGGTTAATTTTGATGCTAAACAACGTGCTGAATTGATTTTAAAAATGCATGAGTTAACTAAGGAAAACATTGAGCGTATGAATGCTAAATATAAACTTGCTGGAGATAAGGGTAGAAAACATGTTGTGTTTGCACCTGGAGATCTTGTTTGGTTACATTTGCGTAAGGATAGATTTCCGGATTTGCGCAAATCAAAGTTAATGCCACGTGCTGATGGTCCCTTTAAGGTGTTAGAGAAAATAAATGATAATGCATATAAACTTGAGCTGCCTGCAGATTTTGGGGTTAGTCCCACTTTTAACATTGCAGATTTGAAGCCTTATTTGGGTGAGGAAGATGAACTTCCGTCGAGGA
>NW_025280484.1:0-1216 GCF_018294505.1 Triticum aestivum
GCTCTGCTTGATCAAGAATGCGAACCGGGTACTCTCGGTATGTGAGGTTATCTTGGAGATCAAGCGTTTCGTGGTCCACTCCGCGGATGGGATCCGAGAAGCAACGCCTGAGTTGAGAGACGTGGAAGACATCATGAACTCGAGAAAGATGTGGGGGTAGTTCCAACTGGTAGGCAACCTCTCCTCGTTTAGCGAGAATGCGAAAGGGACCAATGTAACGAGGAGCCAACTTGCCCTTGATACCGAAACGATGGGTACCCTTCAGAGGAGTAACCCGAAGGTAAGCTTGGTCGCCAATTTCATAAGTCATATCCTTATGATGACGATCATACTGGCTCTTTTGACGAGACTGGGCTGTTTTCAAATTCTCACGAATGATGCGAACTTGCTCTTCTGCCTCCTGGATCATGTCTGGTCCAAAGAATTGTCTTTCACCGGTTTCTGACCAGTTCAAAGGTGTTCGACATCTTCGTCCATAGAGAACCTCAAAAGGAGCTTTCTTGAGGCTGGATTGGTAGCTATTGTTATAAGCAAACTCGGCGAAAGGAAGACATTTCTCCCAATCCATACCGAATGAGATAACGCAAGCTCTGAGCATGTCTTCGAGAATTTGATTGACCCGTTCCACCTGACCACTCGACTAAGGGTGGAAAGCGGTACTGAAGGAAAGATGGGTTCCCATGGCAGTTTGGAAACTCTCCCAGAAATGAGAAGTGAAAAGACTGCCACGGTCTGAATTGATCTCTAGTGGAACACCATGGAGTGATACTATTCGAGAAATATATAAGTCAGCGAGCTGACTAGCAGTGATATTTTCTCGAACAGGAAGGAAGTGAGCCACTTTGGAAAGACGATCAACGACTACGAAGATAGCGTTATTCCCTCTCTTGGTCCTGGGAAAGCCGGTGATGAAGTCCATACCAACTTTATCCCATTTCCATTCAGGAATAGCTAAAGGCTGAAGGGTGCCAGCAGGTCTCTGATGCTCTGCCTTAACGCGACGACAAACGTCACATTTAGCAATGAACTCTGCGATTTCTCTCTTCATCCTAGTCCACCAGAACCTCTGGCGTAGGTCCTGATACATCTTAGTGCTACCGGGATGAATCGTGAGAGGAGATTCATGTGCCTCCTTAAGAATCAACTGACGAAGATGTTGCTTCTTGGGAACCACCAAGCGATTCTCAAAGAAAACAACACCACGATCATCCATAGA
>NW_025280485.1:0-1216 GCF_018294505.1 Triticum aestivum
GATTTTGGTCTGTGTCTTCTCACCCATACCGTTGTCTACCACAACATACCTGGAAGACTTGCAAATGGGACAACAGTTCAAGTCCGCATAGTCAAGCCTAAACAAGACACATCCTTTCTCACAGGCATGTATCTTATCATAGGGCATCTTCAGTGCACGGAGGATTTTGTCCGACTGGTACAGGTTTGCAGGCATTACATGGCCTTTGGGTAGAAAGCGTCCAAATACTGTCATCATTGCATCGTAGCATTCTCTGCCCAAGTTGAACTGAGCCTTCAGAGCCATTACTTGTGAGATGGCATCCAACTGACAAAGCTCAGTGTGCTCATGGAGCGGACGTTTTGAAGACTCCAACATTTCATTGAAGGCCTTTGCAGATTCCTCCATCTCCTCGTCTGAATCCCGAGCATCATCAAAGTCTTGCACCATGTTTTCCATACCGGTACCATGCTCGTCGGTGCGACGACGATCCACCTCAGCTCGGTCACGTTGGGTAGACTCACCATGAAATGTCCACACCGTATAATCGGGCGTAAAACCACTCTTCTGCGGGTGTTTGCCCATTTCAGCCTCTGTCCTCTTTTCCCAATTGCCGCACCGTAAACAGGGGCACCAGGTTTTCCTCTGGCCATTTGCAAATGCGGCTCGCACAAACCTCTTGGTTTTTGTGAACCATTCAGTGCTCCATTTGTTCTGACCAGTGTGACCGGTGTACATCCACGCACGATCACTCATCTTGACTTTCAGAGCTACTAGACACACAACAAATATATATATATATAATTCACCATGTATGTATTCATCAGTTGATCTACTTTGTCAATTTTATTACGTCCATGCAACCTACACTCTAATAGGTAATGATAGGTCCTAATCCCACCCGAGTATGTTTAGATTGGGTTCATTTTCCCATGCTATGCCCCGGATCCTACGCAAAATTTCGGCAGCACCTCCCCGCTGTTCTCCTGATACACGTCTCTGCAATAAACAGAGAGGATATGTACCCGGAGAACAACAGGGGAGGCACTGACGAAATTTATGCGTCGGATCCGGAGCAAAGCATATGGGAAAACGAACCCAATCTAAACATACTCGGGCTGTCCATGGATAGCGTTGGACAATTCGAAAGAATCAAGGTTATAAATATGCAAATGCATGCATATTTATAACTATGACGCTTTCGAACGGGAGACACATATTGGTTACGCATACTGAT
>NW_025280486.1:0-1216 GCF_018294505.1 Triticum aestivum
GGCCGGAGTCTCTCGACACAGAGAGGCGGCGAGGGGTGACCGATGGCCACGCCGGCCGTGATGACGGAGCGACGACGGTAGCGTTCAGGTGCGAGGCGGATCTGGGGATTGTGAGGGAGGGGATTAGGGTTTCTGGGGTGTGGGGTGGCCTATAGGCCAGGGGGCGGCCGGCTGGGCCATGGCCCAGTTGGGCCAAGGGGTCCAGTGGGGGGGAGGGGTTCTCTTTTGTTTTAGTTTAGTTTTCTGTTAGTTTGTTTTTCTATTTTATTTCTTTTCTTTTCTTTTATTCTTTCCTGTTTTACTTTAGTCACCTTTTATTTTAGTTTCTGTAAAATATATACATAGCATCTAATTTAGTATCTCAGTTTAGTCCACCGTCACAAAATGTCTAGTCCCCAATTAATTTAGTTTGATAATTTACTAATTAGTAAATGCATTTAATTATTAGTTTTTATTACTGTTTTATTTATTTCAGTGCCATTAAATACTTTATAAAAATGTGGATTCTCCACCATAATTATTTATGCAATATTTGGCACATATAGAACATTTTAGTTTTAATGTTTGAAAACTTTTATTGTTTTCCTTGATTTTGAATTTTTCAATTCAGACGGGATTGAATCATCGTGAGGTTTACAACAGTAAGAGTGGTGACGTGGTATCATTAGCAGAGTTTTACTGTAGCCTAATTATCCGGGCGTCACAATTCTCCTCCACTATAAGAAATCTCGTCCCGAGATTTAAGAGGGGTCTAAGGGGGAAAGGTTTGGTTACGAAATTCTAGCGAATCTTCTTGGTCTTGGTAGCTCTTCTCGAAGAGGACGATCCATAGCATTGATGTCTTCATTCCTATGCATCAATGCATCACGATGAAGTTGTCGTCCTTTCTTCGGAGTCTTCATTGTACGTATGAAGGACAAGGGGTAACTGCGAAAAAAACGGACCTCTGAAAGGTCGACTATCTGGTTGATAACCTCGGGGATGGTGGCGGAAAGTAACTCTCGAATGGAAACTTAAGACAATATCGAGAGTAGAGTAAGTAAGTACCATGAGATGTTTCGAGCGGGTAGGCAATCGTTCGATGCCTGAAACAAAGTGTGAAACGGGTCCAGAGCAACGGTAATAAGTATTGTGTCTGATACCAGAATTGATGATCTCTCGGGAGGTGGCTCGTGAATTATATATGAGGCCACGCGTGAGGCATAGCTTTGGAAAT
>NW_025280487.1:0-1216 GCF_018294505.1 Triticum aestivum
TTTTAAATTCTAGTAAATCCAAAACTCGTCTGAAATTTATGAAACTTGGCATGCTATCATGGTGCGGCATCAACATGTTGTGGTACAAATTTTTTGGGGTTCGTTTGGACATTTTTAGGCACTAATTGAGTTTTCAATGCATTTTATGTGCATACTTCAAATTTGAACTACATGCACATGCTCCAGTGCATATAAATTGGTTGAAAAATCAAATATGTGTCCTTGGGTGCATGCTTAGGTCCCATACAAGAAATGAGAATGAATTTCAAACACCCGGGCACCGTTGATTGCTGGCAAAACATTGAGATGCCTGGTTTTTAAATTCTAGTAAATCCAAAACTCGTCTGGAATTCAAGAAATTGGCATGCTATCATGGAGCGGCATCAACATGCCGTGGTACAAATTTTGTCCCATTTGGGGCAAGTTTGGGTATATGCTTCTCACAAACCAGAGCTTCTCACAACAAGCATGATGTTTTTCGGTAGGGAATGTCCCACCTTTGTGGAAGAAACGATATCCATTGCCTCTTATTGCTTTCAAATTTTTTTCTCTTGTCAACACAGAACAACAGGCGTGTCGTGTGATTTTATGTGATTTTTCTGGGTTCGTTTGGACATTTTTATGCATTAACTGAGTTTTCAATGCATTTTATGTGCATAATTCAAAATTGAACTACATGCACATGCTCTAGTGCATATAAATTGGTTGAAGAATCAAATCTGTGTCCTTGGGTGCATGCTTAGGTCCCATGCAAGAAATGGGAATGAATTTCAAACACCGGGGCACCGTTGATTGCTGGCAAAACATTGAGATGCCTGGTTTTTAAATTCTATTAAATCCAAAACTCGTCTGAAATTCATGAAACTTGGCATGCTATCATGGAGCGGCATCAACATGCCGTGGTACAAATTTAGTCCCATTTGGGGCAAGTTTGGGTATATGCTTCTCACAAACCGGAGCTTCTCACGGCAAGCATGATGGTTTTCGGTATGGAACATCCCACCTTTGTGAACGAAACGATATCCATTGCCTGTTATTGCTTTCAAAATTTTCTCTCGTGTCAACATAGAACAACAGGAGTGTTGTGTGATTTTTTGTGATTTTTCGGGGTTCGTTTGGACATTTTTATGCATTAACTGAGTTTTCAATGCATTTTATGTGCACAATTAAAATTTGAACTACATGCACATGCTCCAGTGCATATAAATTGGTTGAA
>NW_025280488.1:0-1216 GCF_018294505.1 Triticum aestivum
TTAAATAAAATACCTAGGCAACTCCAAAAATCACCAAACTACTCCTGGTCCATAGTTGGAATATTTCCAACATGAAACATTTTAGTTTGGAGATATTTGAGCATTTAAATATTTTATATTATTTTAAATGCCCAAATTCAAATAGTTATGATTTAACTCAAGAACCCTAGGATGGCCTAGAAAAGTGTGCACCATTTTTGGCAGAGGTTCTGAACCAAGGCTAAAATGATGGACATTTTAGAAGGGCATTTCAGGTTCATTGAAAAATTATTTTAGTAACCCTAATTGGTTTCAGAGGGAACTGGGGGTTCTGTCATCCCCATTTCAAGTTTCTGATGAAAGAATAAACATGATGCAACACTCTAATGCATGACTAGCTAGGGTGTGACAACTCACCCCCACTCAAAAGAATCTCGTCCCGAGATTTGGGTTCCTCCGAGAAGAAGGCGGGATACTTGAGTCGAAGACGATCCTCCCTTTCCCAAGTTGCTTCATCTTCAGAATGGTGCGACCATTGAACCTTGAGAAACTTGATGTTATGACGTCGCGTGGTACGTTCGGCTTGATCGAGGATACGAATGGGGTACTCTCGATATGTAAGATTATCTTGGAGATCAAGCGTTTCGTGGTCCACTTCACGGATAGGATCCGAGAAGCAACGCCTGAGTTGAGAAACGTGGAAGACATCGTGAACTCTGGAGAGGTGCGGAGGTAGTTCCAATTGGTAGTCAACTTCTCCTCGTTTGGCAAGAATGCAAAAAGGTCCAATGTAACGAGGAGCCAATTTGCCTTTGATACCGAAGCGATGGGTTCCCTTCAGAGGGGTGACCCGAAGATAAGCCTTCTCGTCAACCTCGAAAGTCATAGCCTTATGTTTTCGGTCATATTGACTCTTTTGACGGGATTGGGCTGTTTTCAACTTTTCACGAACGATTCGAACTTGTTCTTCTGCTTCCTGAATCATATCCGGGCCAAAGAATTGTCTTTCCCCGGTCTCTGACCAGTTAAGGGGTGTTCGACATCGTCGTCCATAGAGAACTTCAAAAGGGGCTTTACCCAAGCTAGATTGATAGCTGTTGTTGTAAGCGAATTCGGCAAATGGAAGGCACTTCTCCCAGTCCATTCCGAACGAGATAACAGAGGCTCGAAGCATGTCTTCTAGAATTTGGTTGACGCGTTCCACTTGACCACTTGACTGAGGGTGGAAAGCGGTGCT
>NW_025280489.1:0-1216 GCF_018294505.1 Triticum aestivum
ACCAACACGTAAGCACACATTGGGGTTCAACAACCATGGAAATCGCTTTGGGACCCCAAAACGGTGAGTAAAAGTCCATGAAACGGGCTAGAATCGGCCAAAACTGCGAGTGTTGATGACCGACACGTAAGCGCACCTTGGGGTTCAACAACTATGCAAATCGCTTTGGGCCCCCAAAACGGTAAGTAATAGTCCACAAAACGTGTCAGAATTGGCAAAATTGCGAGTGTTGACGACAGAGGCGTAAACGCACCCCGGGGATTGTCAATCAAGGAAATCGCTCTAGGACCCCAAAACGGCGAGTAATAGTCCACGAAACGGACCGGAAATGGCAAGAATTGTGAGTGTTGATGACCGACACGTAAACGCACCTCGGAGTTCACAAATCGTGGAAATCACTCCGAGACCCCAAAACAGTGAGTAATAGTCCACGAAACGGTCGGATTTCACCAAAACTATGAGTATTGACGCCGGACATGCAAACACACCATGGGGATCGTCAATCATGAAAATCGCTCCAGGACCCCAAAACGGGCCAGAATCGTGAGTAATAGTCCACGAAAAGGACCAGAATTAGCCAAAATTGTGAGTGTTGATGACCGACACATAAGCACACCTTGGGGTTCGACATCCATGGAAATCTCTCTGGCACCCCAAAATGGTGAGTAATAGTCCACAAAACGGGTCAGACTCGACAAAAAACGTGAATATTGATGCCCGACACGTAAAAGCACCCCGGGGTTCAACAATAGTCCATGAAACGGGCCAGAATCAACAAAAACTGTGATTGTTGATGACCGACATGTAAGCGCACCTTGGGGTTCAACAACCATGGAATTCGCTTTGGAACCCCAAAACCGTGAGTAATAGAGCACGAAACAGGTTAGAATCGACAAAAACTGCGAGTGTTGATAACCGACACATAAGCGCACCTTGGGGTTCAACAACTATGCAAATCGCTTCGGTACCCCAAAACGGTTAGTAATAGTACACGAAACGGGTTAGGATTGGCCGAAACTATGAGTGCTGATGACGGACATGCAAACGCACCCTGGGATTGTCAATTGTGAAAATCGGTCCGGGACCCCAAAACGGTGAGTAATAGTCGACAGAACGGACAAGAATTGGCCAAAATTGTGAGTGGTTATGAGCGACACATAAACGCAACCCGTGGTTCGTCAATCGTCGAAATCACTTCGGGACCCCAAAATTGAGT
>NW_025280490.1:0-1216 GCF_018294505.1 Triticum aestivum
GTACAATACCGATAAAGTGCGAAACTTTTCCGGCGACCAAAATAAGACTTCCCATATATAAATCTTTACCTCCGGACCATTCCGGAACCTCTCGTGACGTCCGGGATCTCATCCGGGACTCCGAACAACTTTCGGGTTTCCGCATACATATATCTCTACAACCCTAGCGTCACCGGACCTTAAGTGTGTAGACCCTACGGGTTCGGGAGACATGCAGACATGACCGAGACGCCTCTCCGGTCAATAACCAACAGCGGGATCTGGATACCCATGTTGGCTCCCACATGTTCCACGATGATATCATCGGATGAACCACGGTGTCGAGGATTCAATCAATCCGTATGCAATTCCCTTTGTCAAACGGTATGTTACTTGCCCGAGATTCGATCGTCGGTATCCCAATACCTTGTTCAATCTCGTTACCGGCAAGTCTCTTTACTCGTACCGCAATGCATGATCCCGTGACTAACGCCTTAGTCACATTGAGCTCATGATGATGCATTACTGAGTGGGCCCAGAGATACCTCTCCGTTTACACGGAGTGACAAATCCCAGTCTCGATCCGTGCCAACCCAACAGACACTTTCGGAGATACCCGTAATGCACCTTTATAGTCACCCAGTTACGTTGTGACGTTTGGCACACCCAAAGCACTCCTACGGTATCCGGGAGTTGCACGATCTCATGGTCTAAGGAAAAGATACCTGACATTGGAAAAGCTCTAGCAAACGAAACTACACGATCTTTTATGCTATGCTTAAGTTGGGTCTTGTCCATCACATCATTCTCCTAATGATGTGATCCCGTTATCAATGACATCCAATGTCCATAGTCAGGAAACCATGACTATCTGTTGATCAACGAGCTAGTCAACTAGAGGCTTACTAGGGACAGGTTGTGGTCTATGTATTCACACATGTATTACGATTTCCGGACAATACAATTATAGCATGAATAATAGACAATTACCATGAACAAAGAAATATAATAATAACCATTTATTATTGCCTCTAGGGCATATTTCCAACAGTCTCCCACTTGCACTAGAGTCAATAATCTAGTTCACATCACCATGTGATTAACACTCACTGGTCACATCACCATGTGACCAACATCTAAAGAGTTTACTAGAGTCATCAATCTAGTTCACATCATTATGTGATTATCACTCAATGTGTTCTGGTTTGGTCATGTTATGCTTGTGAGAGAGGTTATT
>NW_025280491.1:0-1216 GCF_018294505.1 Triticum aestivum
TGCATTTTCTTTTCTTTTTCTTTTAGCCAATAAAGACTTTGCAAAAAATTATGCCATTGGACAAAATAATCTCAAAGAATTATTAGGCACTGCCAAAAAAAGATTGTGAGGCTTTAGAAATAGTTTGCCATTTTCATAAATTAAAAAGGCATTTAATTTATTTCTTAGGCCACTGTTTGAAGTAGCTTAGGCCACTCAAACCTTTTTGCAAAAAATGTTGGTTCACCACCAAAATTAGTTGTGGATTATTCTGCACATGATGAACATTTTTGTTTTCATGTCTGAGCATTTTGAATTTCAGACAAAATTTGAATTTGAATTCAACTGGAATTTAAAAGAGAAAGGAGACAATTATGATCAGGAACATGTTTAGCAAAAAGATTAACTTAACCCCAGGGGTTACTGTAGCATCATTACACCGGGGTGTTACAACTCTCCTCCTCTAAAAGAAATTCTCGTCCCGAGAATTAAGAGGTAGAAGGGAAAAGATCGGGGTATTCAGCCCGGAGGTTATCTTCGCGTTCCCAAGTGGCTTCCTCTTTAGTATGATTCGACCATTGCACCTTGAGGAACTTAGTAACCTTCTGGCGGGTTCGACGTTCAACTTCTTCAAGAATGCAGATCGGATGCTCCTTGTATGTGAGATCATCTTGAATTTCAATCAATTCCCGATCCACTTCACGTTCCGGATCCTTGAAGCATCGACGAAGTTGCGACACATGGAAGCCGTCATGAACGTGAGAGAACTGAGGTGGCAACTCCAGTTGATAAGCCACCAGTCCACGACGGGCGAGAATACGGAAGGGACCAATGTAGCGAGGAGCTAACTTTCCCTTGACTCCGAACCGATGAGTGCCTCTCAAAGGAGTGACACACAGATAAGCTTGTTCACCAGGTTGATAAGTTGAACCCCAGTGTTTCCGGTCATAGTTGCTCTTCTGGCGGGATTGGGCCGCCTTGAGATTATCCCGGACAATGCGAACCTGCTCTTCAGCTTGTTGAATAATGTCCGGACCAATGAGTGCTCGTTCCCCAGTTTCTGACCAATTCAGAGGGGTTCGGCACTTACGTCCATAAAGCACTTCAAAGGGTGCCATCTTCAAGCTGGCTTGATAGCTGTTGTTATAAGAGAACTCCGCATAAGGGAGAGATTCTTCCCACTTCTTGCCGAAAGAAATAACACAAGCTCGAAGCATGTCTTCAAGAATTTGATTGA
>NW_025280492.1:0-1216 GCF_018294505.1 Triticum aestivum
AAAAACTGGATGCACTTCGTGTACAAAACGGACAATCTCTTTCGAAGTATCAGGGTTTCATACGGATCCTTGTCTGTTACAATGGGATTTCAATTTTTTTGAACTTATGTGAACTCCATAGTTTTTCTGTGCTCAAAATGCACCATTCTAAGCCGCATCTTCAATTTTCAACCATTTCTGACTTCATTTGTTATTTTTCATGCATTTACTGATTATTTTGAGCTATAAGAACCTGAAATTGGAAAGCATTTCAAATGAACTCTCAAAAGGTTGAAAGTTGGCATGGTATCATCATTTGACCCACATATCATGTGCAAGAAAGTAGAGAGGGTTACGGTAAAAACTGGATGCACTTCGTGTACAAAACGGACAATCTCTTTCGAAGTATCATGCTTTCATACGGAAACTCATCTGTTACAAAGGGGTTTCATTTTTTTGAACTTATTTGAACTCCATAGTTTTTCTGTGCTCAAAATGCACCATTCAAAGCCACATCATCAATTTTCAACCCTTTCTGACTTCATTTGTTATTTTTCATGCATTTACTGATTATTTTGAGCTATAAGACCCTGAAATTGAAAAGCATTTCAAATGAACTCTGAAAAGGTTGAAAGTTCGCATGGTATCATTATTTTACCCACATAGCATGTGCAAGAATGTAGAGAGGGTTACGGCAAAAACTGGATGCACTTCGTGTACAAAACGGACAATCTCTTTCGAAGTATCAGGGTTTCATACGGATCCTTGTCTGTTACAATGGGATTTCAATTTTTTTGAACTTATGTGAACTCCATAGTTTTTCTGTGCTCAAAATGCACCATTCTAAGCCGCATCTTCAATTTTCAACCATTTCTGACTTCATTTGTTATTTTTCATGCATTTACTGATTATTTTGAGCTATAAGAACCTGAAATTGGAAAGCATTTCAAATGAACTCTCAAAAGGTTGAAAGTTGGCATGGTATCATCATTTGACCCACATAGCATGTGCAAGAAAGTAGAGAGGGTTACGGCAAAAACTGGATGCACTTCGTGTACAAAACGGACAATCTCTTTCGGAGTATCAGGGTTTCATACAGAAACTTGTCTGTTACAAAGGGGTTTCATTTTTTTGAACTTATTTGAACTCCATAGGTTTTCTGTGCTCAAAATGCACCATTCAAAGCCACATCATCAATTTTCAACCCTTTCTGACTTCATTTGTTATTTTTCATGCA
>NW_025280493.1:0-1216 GCF_018294505.1 Triticum aestivum
CGGCTCCCCCGTGTGCCCGTGCTATTATGTTGGCATAGGTTACATCGTGTGTCTACCCCCGATATATATGAGAGGCCTAGGATACAAGTGTCCTATTAGGACACAACTCCTACCCTGTCTACACACAGTCCAAAACCAAGTCCAACTGTAACCTACCTTGTACAATAATATTCGACACAACTCTAACAAACTCCACCTTGGCGAATATTCTCCACCACCTTGAATTCGTCCGTGCGTCGAACCTTCATGTACATTGGACTTGAGATACGCCATGAGCACCGCTGCTACTCCCAGACTCCATGTGACTCCACTTGCAATTGTAGTCCCTTCTCGTCTTCTTAGCAGTCAACGCTCGAGAAAACTTAAGTTCCTCATTACTCTACCTTGTGCTCCCAACTTCCGGAGTATCCGTCCAACACCATCACACACTGATCACTGTTTGCGTGAAAGTGAACAACTCACATATTAGATGCCACATATAAGAGTTACCCGAACTCAACGTCATCACTCTCCTTAACTGTATGTCTGAAACTTGAAGGAATTTCATCGTCACCCTGAGTCAAATTCGCAGTTGTCTCATCCTTTTCTTTTCGGATAGTCTCTGGCATGTCCCACAGCTATAGCACTCCGCTTCCTTCTGTACTTGTCATCCGCACTTTGCCATGTGCACCGAACACCATAGAATATACGACCATGTACTTTCTCAGCTTTTGACAATTTCAGACTCTCCGCCACTTTCTTATATTCTTCATGGTCAACTCCTATCCATGTTCCGGCACCGATAGACCCAGTCACCAACTTGAATCCGGTACTCGTCAACACTGCTTCAGCACCCCCTGCACACTTTGTCTGACCACATGTCTCACCATTAGTGCATTGGCATGTCGCTGTGTCCCGTGCTTACCGCACGCCTCACCGCTATCACTGCGTCGAGCCTCTGTTGTCCTGGTCAAGTCTCCCGAGTAGCTAGCCCCCACTGCCTCAACCCCCACTGCAAAGAACCACCGATCATCACCGACCGATGCCGAGTATCACGTCTCCATCAGACCACTGGTACCCAGTCTGAAACCACGTGTCTCTCGCTACCCCGCTGAAATAGGCTTCGACTCTCCGTTAACTTACGATGTAGCCCCTCTATCAACTCAGAGTGTAGTCATCCGTCAGACTCTAGCTCCACCTTCAACATGACTCCATGGTGGTTGTACATGCCACCCTC
>NW_025280494.1:0-1216 GCF_018294505.1 Triticum aestivum
AAGAAACCTAAGCTGTCGTTTCTAAAAGTTTGGGGATGCGATGCTTATGTCAAGAAACTTCAACCTGAAAAGCTCGAACCCAAATCGGAAAAATGCGTCTTCATAGGATACCCAAAAGAAACTATTGGGTACACCTTCTACCTCAGATCCGAAGGCAAGATCTTTGTTGCCAAGAATGGGTCCTTTCTGGAGAAAGAGTTTCTCTCGAAAGAAGTAAGTGGGAGGAAAGTAGAGCTTGATGAAGTATTGCCTCTTGAACCGGAAAATGGCGCAACTCAAGAAAATGTTCCTGAGGTGCCAGCACCGACTAGAGAGGAAGTTAATGATAATGATCAAGATACTTCTGATCAAGCTCCTACTGAAATTCGAAGGTCCACAAGGACACGTTCCGCACCAGAGTGGTACGGCAACCCTGTCTTGGAAATCATGTTGTTAGACAACGGTGAACCTTCGAACTAGAAGAAGCGATGGCGGGCCCGGATTCTGACAAATGGCTAGAAGCCATGAAATCCGAGATAGGATCCATGTATGAAAACGAAGTATGGACTTTGACTGACTTGCCCGTTGAGCGGCGAGCCATAGAAAATAAATGGATCTTTAAGAGGAAGACAGACGCGGATGGTAATGTGACCATCTATAAAGCTCGGCTTGTCGCTAAGGGTTATCGACAAGTTCAAATGGTTGACTACGATGAGACTTTCTCACCGGTAGCGAAGCTGAAGTCCGTCCGAATCATGTTAGCAATTGCCGCATTCTATGATTACGATATATGGCAAATGGACGTCAAAACGGCATTCCTTAATGGTTTCCTTAAGGAAGAATTGTATATGATGCAGCCGGAAGGTTTTGTCGATCCTAAAAATGCTGACAAAGTGTGCAAGCTCCAACGCTCGATTTATGGGCTGGTGCAAGCATCTCGGAGTTGGAACATTCGCTTTGATGAGATGATCAAAGCGTTTGGGTTTACACAGACTTATGGAGAAGCCTGCGTTTACAAGAAAGTGAGTGGGAGCTCTGTAGCATTTCTCATATTATATGTAGATGACATACTGTTGATGGGAAATGATATAGAACTCTTGGACAGCATCAAGGCCTACTTGAATAAAAGTTTTTCAATGAAGGACCTTGGAGAAGCTGCTTATATATTAGGCATCAAAATCTATAGAGATAGATCGAGACGCCTCATAGGTCTTTCACAAAGCACATACCTTGATAA
>NW_025280495.1:0-1216 GCF_018294505.1 Triticum aestivum
AGTGCCACAAGTATGTGGTACTATCATTACTATCTTATATCTTTTGGCATGAACATGTGTATCACTACGATCGAGATTCATTTTAGGTGCAAGACCATTGAAGGTATTATTCAAATAAACAGAGTAACCATTATTCTCCTTAAATGAATAACCGTTTTGCGGTAAACATAATCCAATCATGTTCAGCGCAACCACCAAATCTCGATGGTAGAGGGAGCATGCGATGCTTGATCACATCAACCTTGGAAACACTTCCAACACATATCGTCATCTCACCTTTAGCTAGTCTCCATTTATTCCGCAGCTTTTATTTCGAGTTACTAACACTTAGCAACCGAACCAGTATCTAATACCCTGCTGCTGCTGGGAGTACTAGTAAAGTACACATTCATATAACGTATATCCAATATACTTCTGTCGACCTTGCCTGCCTTCTCATCTACCAAGTATCTAGGGTAGTACTGCTTCAGTGACCGTTCCTCTCATTACAAAAGCACTTAGTCTCGGGTTTGGGTTCAACCTTGGGATTCTTCACTAGAGCAGCAAACGACTTGCTGTTTCATGAAGTATCCCTTTTGCCCTTGCCCTTCTTAAACTAGTGGTTTTACTAACCATCAACAATTGATGCTCCTTCTTGATTTCTACTCTCGCGGTGTCAAACATCGCGAATAGCTCAAGGATCATCATGATTATCCTTGATATGTTATAGTTCATCACGAAGCACTACTAGCTTGGTGGCAGTGACTATGGAGAACTATCACTATCTCATCTGGGAGATTAACTCCCACTCGATTCAAGCGATTGTGGCACTCAGACTATCTGAGCACACGCTCAACGATTGAGCTTTTCTCCCTTAGTTTGTAGGCTTAAGAAACTTGTCAGAGGTCTCATACCTCTTGACGTGGGCACTAGTCTGAAATCCCAATTTCAGTCTTCGGAACATCTCACATGTTCTGCGACGTTTCAAAACGTCTTTGGTGCCACAATTCTAAACCGCACTGAACTATCACGTAGTCATCAAAACGTGTATGTCAGATGTTTCGTAACATCTACAGACGACGCTGAGGTTCAGCACACCGAGCGGTGCATTAAGGACATAAGCCTTCTGTGCAGCAATGAGGACAATCCTCAGTTTACGGACCCAGTCCGCATAATTGCTACTACCAATTTTCAACTAAATTTTCTCTAGGAACATATCTTAACCAGTAGAACTAAA
>NW_025280496.1:0-1216 GCF_018294505.1 Triticum aestivum
AGAAACACAATTAACATGGCCACGAGCAGTGGTGGCCGGCTTGGCGTAGAACACTTTCCCTGTCGGCTTGCCACGGCCAACAGTTTTTGCTGTCTGGTTGGGGTTGGTTTGGGGACACTCGCGCATATAGTGGCCTGATTCCCCACACTTGAAACAAGTCACGGAACAGGTACGTGGAGGAGCATTGTTGGTTGGACCACCATAGGGCTTGGCTGGTGCATATGGCTGAGCTGGGCGAGGCGCCTGGAAGGATGGCCTCGGTGTGAACCTGGGTGGCAGGGCAGTGTTAGGCACCCACACGCGGCGCTTCTGAGGACCAGCACCGGATGAGGAACCCAAGTCATGGCCATGCTTGCGTGTTGCTTCATAATCAGTCTGACCAGTCTCAGCACTGATGGCCTTGTTAACAAGCTTCTGAAAAGATGTGCACTCATGCAGACGGAGGTCGCGGCGAAGCTCAGGACTAAGCCCCTTACGGAACCTTGCCTGCTTCTTCGCATCAGTAGAAACTTCCTCCGTTGCATAACGGGCAAGGTTACCAAACTCCCTACTGTAAGCGTCAACAGAGAGTCGACCTTGAGTGAAACTACAGAACTCCTCACGTTTACGGTCCATGAGACCCTCCGGAATGTGATGTTCACGGAAAGCCTCGCTGAATTCAGCCCAAGTAGTGACATGGTCCGCTGGGCGCATAGCTCCATAATTCTCCCACCATAGACTGGCGGGGCCTTCAAGGTGATATGCAGCAAAGGTGACCTTGTCAACCTCAGCTACTAGCGCAGAACGCAGTTTGTGAGAAATACTGCGAAGCCAGTCATCAGCGTCGAGAGGCTCGACGGAGTGGTGAAAGGTAGGTGGATGTAACTTGATGAAATCACTGAGTGACACCAAGTTAGTCCTCTGATGGTGTGCTGTGTTCTGTTCAATACGCTCCAACAAACGGTTGGTCTCCCGCTTGTTTCTCTCAGCCTCTAGCATAACTTCTGCCAGAGAGGGAGGGTGAGGCAGATTTGTATCCCCAACTCTGCTGCCTTCGGCCTGCTCTGGGGGAGCAGGGTTGTTGCGGGTGTTGACCATCCTAGGAAAAACAAGACAATGGTTTAGTCCAACATGACAATATTCCGACATAGAATGTAGAATGTAATGGACAACTCAGAATGCAAGATGATCATCCGTATGACATGGTAGATACAGAAACTACTTCTTTTATTCCATC
>NW_025280497.1:0-1216 GCF_018294505.1 Triticum aestivum
CAGTTTTGGCCGATTCTGGCCCGTTTCATGGACTATTACTCACCGTTTTGGGGTCCCAAAGCGATTTCCATGGTTGTCGAACTCCAAGGTGCGCTTACGTGTCGGTCATCAACAATCACTGTTTGGGCCGATTCTGGCCCGTTTCTTGGACTATTACTCTATTTTGGGGTCTCAGAGTCATTTCCATGATTGACGAACCCTTGGTGCGTTTACGTGTCGGTGATCAACACTCACATATTCGGCCGAATCGTGTCCGTTTCGTGCACTATTACTCAATGTTTTGGAGACCCAAAGGGATTTCCACGATCGATGAACCCCGGGGTGCATTTATGTGTCTGTCGTCAACACTCACGGTTTTGGCCAATTCTGACATGTTTCGTGGACTATTACTCACGGTTTTGGGGTCCCGAAGTGATTTCCATAGTTGTTGAACTCCAAGGTGTGCTTACGTGTTGGTCATCAACACTCGCAGTTTTGGCCGATTCTGGCCCGTTTCATGGACTATTACTCACGGTTTTGGGGTCCCGAAGCAATTTCCATAGTTGTTGAACCCCACGGTGTCCTTACGTGTTGGTCATCAACAATCACTTTTTGGGCCGATTCTGGCCCGTTTCTTGGACTATTACTCTATTTTGGGGTCTCAGAGTCATTTCCATGATTGACGAACCCTTGGTGCGTTTACATGTCGGTGATCAACACTCACATATTCGGCCGAATCGTGTCCGTTTCGTGCACTATGACTCAATGTTTTGGAGACCCAGAGGGATTTCCACGATCGATGAACCCCGGGGTTCGTTTATGTGTCCGTCGTCAACACTGAGAGTTTTGGCCAATTCTGACGGGTTTCGTGGACTATTACTCACCGTTTTGGGGTCCCGAAGTGATTTCCATAGTTGTTGAACCCCAAGGTGTCCTTACGTGTTGGTCATCAACACTCGCAGTTTTGGCCTATTCTGGCCCGTTTCATGGACTATTACTCACCGTTTTGGGGTCCCAAAGCGATTTCCATGGTTGTCGAACTCCAAGGTGCGCTTACGTGTCGGTCATCAACAATCACTGTTTGGGCCGATTCTGGCCCGTTTCTTGGACTGCTACTCTATTTTGGGGTCTCGGAGTCATTTCCATGATTGACGAACCCCAGGGTGCGTTTACGTGTCGGTCATCAACACTCACATATTTGGCCGAATCGTGTCCGTTTCGTGCACTATTACTCAAT
>NW_025280498.1:0-1216 GCF_018294505.1 Triticum aestivum
TGTCGTCGTTGTCGATATATAAACCCCTCTCGGTAACTTCAACATGTGGGGGGGGTCGATATACCCGCTCCCCGATAACATTATTTTCCCGTGTATGTATCTCATCGTTGTCGATATTACCCCCTCCCGATAACTTCAACACGTGGGGGGGGGTCGATATATTGAAAGTGCGTTATATCGACTAGAGGGGGGTCAATAGGCGATTTTTATGAAAGTCTTCAAAACGTGGAAGTTTCGAAGACAAACGATAGAAATAAACCTATTACCATGCAGCGGAAGGTAGACTACACTAGGCAAACCATAGTCAAGTATTCAATGAAGTGAAAACACAGTGACTAATAGCAGCAATGTAGTGAGGATCAGGTAGGAAGATATTATGAAGCCAAACAGAACACGCAGTCCCTTAGTGAAGACAAAAGTTAGTGCAATCATACAATGACTTCACAAGGACCAACAGTAAGTAAAGGGAAGGGAAGGATGAAACCAGTGACTCGTTGAAGACAATGATTTGTTGGACCAGTTCCAGTTGCTGTGACAACTGTACGTCTGGTTAGGGCGGCTAGGTATTTAAACCATAGGACACACAGTCCCGGACACCCAGTCCTGAACACGCAGCTCAGGATACCCAGTCCTAAACACGCAGCTCAGGACACTTGAGCTAAGGTCACACAGACCTCACCCAAGCACTCTGGTAAGTCTTCAAGGTAGACTCCCAAACCTTCACAGACTTCGTTCACCGGCGATCCACAATGTCTCTTGGATGCTCAGAACGCGACGCCTAACCGGCTGGAGGATTCACAGTCCTCAAGTGTAATAAGTCTTCAGATCACACAGACAAGAAGACTTAAGTGATGCCTAACACTCTTTGGCTCTGGATGATTAGAGCTTTATCCTCTCAAGGAATTCTCTCTCAAAGGCTTCGAGGTGGGTTGCTCTCAAACGACAAAAGCCGTACTCTAACTCTGAGCAGCCAACCGTTTATGGTTGTAGGGGGTGGGCTATTTATAGCCACTAGGCAACCCGACCTGATTTGTCTGAAATGACCCTGGGTCACTAAGGAACTGACACGTGTTCCAACGGTCAGATTTCAAACTCACACGGCAACTTTACTTGGGCTACAAGCAAAGCTGACTTGTCCGACTCTGGACAAGATTTGCTCTCATAGTCTTCACTCAAAGACATAGGTTTTGGTTAAGCATCACTTCAGTCATTCTGA
>NW_025280499.1:0-1216 GCF_018294505.1 Triticum aestivum
GTTGCCAAGAACGGGTCCTTTCTGGAGAAAGAGTTTCTCTCGAAAGAATTAAGTGGGAGGAAAGTGGAACTTGATGAGGTGATAGTCACCCCTTCCGAACCGGAAAGTAGCGCAGCGCGGGAAGATGTTCCTGTGGTGCCTACACCGACTGGGGAGGAAGTTAATGATGATGATCATGAAGCTTCAGATCAAGTTACTGCTGAACTTCGTAGGTCCACAAGGACACGTTCCGCACCAGAGTGGTACGGCAACCCTGTCCTGGAAATCATGTTGTTAGACAACGGTGAACCTTCGAACTATGAAGAAGCGATGGCGGGCCCGGATTCCGACAAATGGCTAGAAGCCATGAAATCCGAGATAGGATCCATGTATGAAAACGAAGTATGGACTTTGGCTGACTTGCCCGATGATCGGCGAGCCATAGAAAATAAATGGATCTTTAAGAAGAAGACAGACGCGGATGGTAATGTGACCATCTATAAGGCTCGACTTGTCGCTAAGGGTTATCGACAAGTTCAAGGGGTTGACTACGATGAGACTTTCTCACCCGTAGCGAAGCTGAAGTCCGTCCAAATCATGTTAGCAATTTCCGCATACTATGATTATGAGATATGGCAGATGGACGTCAAAACGGCATTCCTTAACGGCTTCCTTAAGGAAGAATTGTATATGATGCAGCCGGAAGGTTTTGTCGATCCTAAGAATGCTAACAAGGTATACAAGCTCCAGCGCTCCATCTATGGACTGGTGCAAGCATCTCGGAGTTGGAACATTCGTTTTGATGAGATGATCAAAGCGTTTGGGTTTACACAGACTTATGGAGAAGCCTGTGTTTACAAGAAAGTGAGTGGGAGCTCTGTAGCATTTCTCTTATTATATGTGGATGACATACTATTGATGGGAAATGATATAGAATTCTTGGAAAGTATAAAGGCCTATTTGAATAAGTGTTTTTCAATGAAGGACCTTGGAGAAGCTGCTTATATATTAGGCATCAAGATCTATAGAGATAGATCAAGACGCCTCATTGGTCTTTCACAGAGTACGTACCTTGACAAGATATTGAAGAAGTTCAATATGGATCAGTCCAAGAAGGGGTTCTTGCCTGTATTGCAAGGTGTGCAATTGAGCACGGCTCAATGCCCGACCACGGCAGAAGATAGAGAAAAGATGAGTGTCATCCCCTATGCCTCGGCCATAGGGTCTATTATGTATG
>NW_025280500.1:0-1216 GCF_018294505.1 Triticum aestivum
CTCCTCGGAGGCAGATCCTGCCGCAAGAACACCGATATACCACCATCACCAAACAATGTGCAACAATATGATGCATGCATGAAACATAGCAATATGAGGGTGTTGGGCTAATGCAACTAAGACCAGAAGGGTTTGAACCAATTTGAATCAAAGATTCAAATTTCAAACTCAAACATGGCCCTTTAAAGTGTTTTTCCTTGTTCTGCATTAAACATCAAGTTAACTTGTTTAGTCATGCATGAAAATAGTACAGATGGATAGATTGGATTTTTCTGATCATTTTTCATATATAATTTGTCTGATTTGGAGTTACAAAATAAAAGTTATGAATTTTTGAAGTTTAAATTATATTCTGGAATTTCCTATATTAGAATAATTCCAGAAAATCATTATTGCGTCAGCCTGACGTCAGTGTGACGTCAGCAGGTCAACGGAACACGTCAGGGTCAAACCTGACAGTGGGTCCCGCATGTCAGGGTGATTATTTTAATTAAAGTTTAATTAAAACTAAACCTGTTTAATTAACAGGGCTGGGCCCCACCTGTCATTGACTCAGGGGAGTCAACCAGGGCCCACCCGTGGTCAAAGTCAATGTCAGCGGCGCCGGCGTTTAGCCGCCGGCGAGCCCGACGCGGCGACGGGAGTGGTTTTGGCCATTTCGGCCACCAAATGGGTCGCGGAGACCACCGGAGTGGAGCTGAGGACAAGCCGCAGCTCTTGGTGGAGTCCGTTGGGGTCGGGGTGGCCGGAGTTGGCGCCGGCGACGACTTTGGCGGCCACCGGGGTTCGGCCGAAGATGAACTTGGTGCTAGAGGGGTCGGTGAGGCTCGGGGAGTGGCTAGCCAGGTGCTGCGGGACTCGGTGAGTAAGATGGACACCAGCTTGTGGCCGGAGGGTGGCCGGAAGCACGTCGGCGACGAGATCCGCGGCGGTACGGGCGTGTGATCCTCGTGCGGTGGCTACACGGCTCGGGAATGAGAGAGGGAGGGTCGGAGGAGTAGCTAAGCTCACAGCGCTCCCGTAGAGGCCACCGGCGGGGTCGGGGACGAGCTGAGGCGGCGACGGCGTTGAAGGGGATCTCCGGCGACGGTGAGCTCGGGCGAGGTCGGTGCGGTGGTCTCGGGCCGCACGAGCACACGGGGCTCGGCTAGCTCGATGAAGTGGATGGCGGCGGAGCTCCTGGACACGGTGGCACGGCGTGGGGTTGACGGAGGGC
>NW_025280501.1:0-1216 GCF_018294505.1 Triticum aestivum
TGCTCAGCCAGTCCCCTGGGAACACCTGGCATGTCAGCGGGCTTCCATGCAAAAATGTCCCAGTTCTCACGGAGGAACTGGATGAGCGCTTCTTCCTATTTTGGGTCGAGTGTTGTGGAGATGCGGGTCGGAGCTGCTTCGGGGTCGGTCGGGTGAATGTGAACAGGCTTCGTCTCACCGGACGACTGGAATGCAGATTCTGTGGCGGGCTTCTTGGATCGCAGCAAGTCACTCGGATCTGCGTTTTGCTTGTATTCTTCGAACTCGACCGCTGTCACTTGGGAATCGGCAATTTTGGAGCCCTTCTGAAAGCACTCCTCTGCCTTTTTCCTATCACCGGTGACAGTGATCACACCTTTGGGACCGGGCATCTTCAATTTGAGGTACATGTAACATGGTCGAGCCATGAACCGTGCATAGGCTGGTCTCCCCAAAATGGCATGATATGCACTTTGAAAATCCACGACCTCAAACGTCAACTTTTCTTTGCGAAAATGCTTTGAATCGCCAAACACTACGTCCAAAGCTATCTGGCCGAGTGACTCAGCCTTCTTCCCTGGTATAACTCCATGGAAGCTCATGTTACTAGTGCTCAGTCGGGACATCGGAATGCCCATACCTTTCAACGTGTCTGCATATAACAGATTCAGCCCACTTCCACCATCCATCAGCACCTTTGTCAGTCGAGTGCCTTCGACAACTGGATCGACCACCAAAGCTTGCCTCCCATGGGTGGCAATATGAGTCGGGTGATCAGATTGGTCGAATGTGATGGGTGTTTGAGACCACTTCAGATAATTTGCCTTTGCTGGGGCAACCATGTTAACCTCTCGGTTAATCACTTTCAGTCGACTTCTGCTTTCCACATCTGCGAAGATCATCAGAGTGGAGTTGATATGCGGATATCCTCCCTCACTGTCCTCTTTGTCTTCGGCCTTGTCCGGCTCCTTCTCCTTGTCCTTAGACTGTTTTCCCTGAAACTGCTGGATCAGGAGTCGACATTGGCGAGTGGTGTGCTTTG
Source organism: Triticum aestivum (assembly GCF_018294505.1). Lineage (NCBI taxonomy): Eukaryota > Viridiplantae > Streptophyta > Magnoliopsida > Poales > Poaceae > Triticum > Triticum aestivum. The sequence continues at coordinate 1,022 of NW_025280501.1, forward strand.
GGTAAATGATATTCCCCTCTTCATCTTTCTTCGTGTGAATATGACACGGCATATCCATCACGTCGTTCCCTTCTTTATCCTTTACCTTCTTGGGGTTCCAGGATCCTTTTGGTTTCCCCTTAAACTTTCCTTGAGTCACGGCCAGAGCCTCTCCAGGAGCTGCCGGTTCAGCCTTCCGCTTCTGTTTCCGACTGG
>NW_025280502.1:0-1216 GCF_018294505.1 Triticum aestivum
CTTGGAGATCAAGCGTTTCGTGGTCCACTTCACGGATAGGATCCGAGAAGCAACGCCTGAGTTGAGAAACGTGGAAGACATCGTGAACTCTGGAGAGGTGCGGAGGTAGTTCCAACTGGTAGGCAACTTCTCCTCGTTTGGCAAGAATGCGAAAAGGTCCAATGTAACGAGGAGCCAATTTGCCTTTGATACCGAAACGATGGGTTCCCTTCAGAGGGGTGACCCGAAGATAAGCCTTCTCGTCAACCTCGAAAGTCATAGCCTTATGTTTTCGGTCATATTGACTCTTTTGACGGGATTGGGCTGTTTTCAACTTTTCACGAACGATACGAACTTGTTCTTCTGCTTCCTGAATCATGTCCGGGCCAAAGAATTGTCTTTCCCCGGTCTCTGACCAGTTAAGGGGTGTTCGACATCGTCGTCCATAGAGAACTTCAAAAGGGGCTTTACCCAAGCTAGATTGATAGCTGTTGTTGTAAGAGAATTCGGCAAATGGAAGGCACTTCTCCCAGTCCATTCCGAACGAGATAACAGAGGCTCGAAGCATGTCTTCTAGAATTTGGTTGACGCGTTCCACTTGACCACTTGACTGAGGGTGGAAAGCGGTGCTAAAGGAGAGACGGGTTCCCATAGCATTTTGGAAACTTTCCCAAAATCGAGAGGTGAAAAGACTTCCTCGATCCGAATTGATTTCCAAAGGAACACCATGGAGGGACACTATCCGGGAGATGTATAAGTCTGCCAGCTGGCTAGCGGTTATACTCTCATGAACAGGTAAGAAATGAGCTACTTTGGAAAGACGATCGACCACGACGAAAATAGCATTATTCCCTCTTTTGGTCCTGGGAAAACCGGTAATGAAATCCATACCAATTTTATCCCATTTCCATTCAGGAATAGCTAAGGGTTGAAGGGTGCCAGCAGGCCGTTGATGCTCTGCTTTTACACGACGACAGACGTCGCAATTTGCAATATACTGAGCAATTTCTCTTTTCATCCTAGTCCACCAGAACCTCTGGCGTAGGTCCTGATACATTTTAGTGCTACCGGGATGAATGGTGAGAGGAGATTCATGAGCTTCCTTAAGGATCAAACGCCTCAGGTTTCGCACTTTGGGAACCACTAGTCGATTCCCGAAGTATACGACCCCTTGATCATTAATGGAGAAACAATCCGCAATTCCTTTCTGAATGTTCCTCTTGATGCGGGAGATTCC
>NW_025280503.1:0-1216 GCF_018294505.1 Triticum aestivum
AGTGGCTTTGGCCCGGATGTTGCTCCAAAGTGTTCCTATGGGCTGACCTAACACAACCGGGTGGACAGTTCCACTGGTCAAAGCCCGTCCGTGCAAAGTCAAAGGGCTAGATCCCGTGGTCAAACGCTACAGGGTTAGGCGGGACGGGGGCCCTGGGGGGGTAGCAATGCCACTGGAGCATCGCACCGGGCCCTCATACATGCCGTACGGTGTGGTGGCATGTCCGAAGAGGCGGCACGCGTCTCCGGGGTGTGGCCCCCCTCACGGACGGCGATGACACAGTAGTAGACGTTCTGCGGTAACGATGCGGCATGAATATTATTAAATACTCGCAGCGCGATAAAATCATTAGTATTTTACACGACGTGGGCACATGTGCTATAGGACTGATGGTAATTTTTCATAGCTTTTGGTGATGGAGAAGTATCTGAACACTTCCCTCTCCGGGGATTGCTCTTCGCGTGTCTACGAGTATGGCCGGCGGCCTCCGGGGGCTAGCACGTGCCGCCAAATCTTGTGTAGGCGGCCTCTCACAAGTCTGGAAGTGTTGTGGCGATTGCAAACGCCCGGCCCGCGTCTCCGAGGTGTGCCCCCCTCACGGACCGCGCCGCCGCCGGCACCTGGAGGGGGGAAACGGACGCGTCGGGTCTACACGGATGGGGTCTTGTAGTGGCTTTGGCCCGGATGTTGCTCCAAAGTGTTCCTATGGGCTGACCTAACACAACCGGGTGGACAGTTCCACTGGTCAAAGCCCGTCCATGCAAAGTCAAAGGGCTAGATCCCGTGGTCAAACGCTACAGGGTTAGGCGGGACGGGGGCCCTGGGGGGGTAGCAATGCCACTGGAGCATCGCACCGGGCCCTCATACATGCCGTATGGTGTGGTGGCATGTCCGAAGAGGCGGCACGCGTCTCCGGGGTGTGGCCCCCCTCACGGACGGCGATGACACAGTAGTAGACGTTCTGCGGTAACGATGCGGCGTGAATATTATTAAATACTCGGAGAGCGATAAAATCATGAGTTTTTTACACGACGTGGGCACATGTGCTATAGGACTGATGGTAATTTTTCATAGTTTTTGGTGATGGAGAAGTATCTGAACACTTCCCTCTCCGCGGATTGCTCTTCGCGTGTCTACGACTGTGGCCGGCGGCCTCCGGGGGCTAGCACATGCCGCCAAATCTTGCGTAGGCGGCCTCTCACAAGTCTGGAAGTGT
>NW_025280504.1:0-1216 GCF_018294505.1 Triticum aestivum
GCCACCGCCCTTTCGCCACCGCCACCGCCACCGCCCCCCTTCTTCACTTAATTAATTTGTTTTTACTACATGTTTTCAGGACTGACATAATGGCGGACGATAGAGCTGACCCGATTATGGACAACTATGATCCGGATGGTGAAGCACATATGTTCGGCATCATAAACGGCGATATTCTATATGTGCCGACCGGAGAAGAAGAAGATGATATCTCTTCTTATCTGAACCTTGACGGTGAAGATGAAGGGCGCCGTCAGCAAGATGATGCCGAACAAACGTCGATAAACGACGATCTTCAAATGGAAGTAGCAACCACCTCCGGCGCCGAGGTATATATATACATTGAGCCTCTGGTGATACAAACTAACTGATTTGAATAAATATGTGTGTACTAACGCGCGCGACTCTTTCTTATTTTAGCCCTCGGCCGGATCGTCGAAACAATCGAGTACGTCGTCAAAGCGTGGCGCAACCAAGACGATGAAACAAGGAGAAACATGCACCATCGAGGTTGTCGACAGTGCAACCGGCAGGCCGCTGGAGCCCCGCAAGAACGCCACCAAGTTTGTCAGCCAATGCGGAGCTATTGTTAGAGACAACGTCTCGATCACCGTCCAGGAGTGGAATGAGCCAAAGAAGGCACGAATTGATGGTTTCACTTTTGTCGATAAGAGAACAAAAAAAGATTGCTTCAAGAAGCTTATGGAACATTCCGTTCTACCTCCGGAATACAACAAATTCGATGAGGAGGGTAACAAGATTGAGGAAAACAAGGAGAGGAGGAGGCTAGTCAAACAGTTCGCTCTTCATAAGATGGCCGACGCATTCCGGAAATTCAAGCAAAATCTAGCCCATGACTTTGTCAAGCAGAACAAGACTCCGGATTTCAAAGGACAATATGAGAAACTGAAACATGATTGGCCAGAATTTGTGAAGCAAAAGAAATCGGAGCAGTTCATTCAAATATCGAAAAAATAAGGAAAATGCGGCTAAGAAGGAGTACAATCATGTTATGGGGCCAGGAGGGTATCGCATTTGGGTGCCTAGGTTGGAGAAGATGGAGAACGAGCTGAGGGCGCGAGGAATCCGTCCAGGTACGGAGGGATGGGACCCAAGGGCCAAAAGCTGGTGGTACGGGCATGGGGGAACGCTGAACCCGGAGACAGGGGAGTGTGTTTACCGGGGCAAATTAATTAAACCCACCCAAGCCCTTATT
>NW_025280505.1:0-1216 GCF_018294505.1 Triticum aestivum
GCTCTATATGTCCAGGATTGTTTCGCTCCACGGTATTCCATTGGTTATCAGTTCAGACCGTGGTAGCTTATTCACTTCAAGATTCTGGGCAAGTTTCCAAGAAGCAATGGGAACTCATCTGTCATTCAGTACTGCGTTTCATCCTCAATCGCAAGGACAAGTTGAACGCGTCAATCAAATCCTCGAAGACATGCTTCGAGCTTGCGTTATTTCCTTCGGCAAGAAATGGGAGGAATCTCTCCCGTATGCTGAGTTCTCTTATAATAATAGCTATCAAGCTAGTCTGAAGATGGCCCCCTTCGAAGTGTTATATGGACGAAAGTGCCGAACCCCTCTGAACTGGTCAGAAACTGGGGAACGTCCACTCTTCGGTCCGGATATTATCCAAGATGCCGAAGAACAAGTCCGCATTATTCGCGAGAATCTCAAGACTGCTCAGTCGCGTCAGAAGAGTCAATATGACCGTCATCATAAAGACATGGTCTATCAACCTGGCGAAAAGGCTTATGTTCGAGTCACACCTATGAAGGGTGCTCACCGCTTCGGGATCAAGGGCAAACTAGCTCCTCGCTATATTGGCCCATTCACTATTCTCGAAAGGCGTGGAAAAGTGGCATACCAACTAGAACTACCGCCGAACCTTTCTCAGGTTCACGATGTGTTCCATGTGTCACAGCTCCGCCGTTGCTTCAAGGATCCAATCCGAGCGGTGGATCACGAAGTGCTCGAATTGCAGCAAGACCTCTCCTATAAGGAGCATCCGGTCCGCATTCTCGACCAAGCTGAACGCCGCACACGTCAGAAGGCGATCAAGTTTCTCAAAGTCCAGTGGTCACACCATTCTGAAGATGAGGCCACTTGGGAACGAGAGGATCGTCTGCGCGAAGAATACCCCGCACTGTTTCCTTCTACCTCCTAAATCTCGGGACGAGATTTCTTGTAGTGGAGGAGATTTGTAACACCCTGAGAATCATGCTACAGTAACCCCCTGTGATTAAGCTAATCATGTGCTAAACAGGGCTTGATCACATTTGGATCACCTTCCTTTTCAAACTCCTAGTTCAAACTTCAAATATAATTAAAGTGGAAAATAAAAGTTTTCAAAAATTCAAACAAAAATGTCCAGTGGGTTCTAAATAATACACTGGTAATTATGGTGGAGAAAACACATTTTTATAAAATGTCTAAATACTTTTAAATGAAATAAAACAGAAAA
>NW_025280506.1:0-1216 GCF_018294505.1 Triticum aestivum
GTCGCTTCAACTCCATTCGTGAAAGTGTTCAAAATGGAGACATAGATATTTGTAAAGTACATACGGACCTGAATGTAGCAGATCCGTTGACTAAACCTCTCCCTAGAGCAAAACATGATCAACACCAGGACGCAATGGGTGTTCGATTCATCACAATGTAACTAGATTATTGACTCTAGTGCAAGTGGGAGACTGTTGGAAATATGCCCTAGAGGCAATAATAAATGGTTATTATTATATTTCTTTGTTCATGGTAATTGTCTATTATTCATGCTATAATTGTATTGTCCGGAAATCGTAATACACGTGTGAATACATAGACCACAACGTGTCCCTAGTAAGCCTCTAGTTGACTAGCTCGTTGATCAACAGATAGTCATGGTTTCCTGACTGTGGACATTGGATGTCATTGATAACGGGATCACATCATTAGGAGAATGATGTGATGGACAAGACCCAATCCTAAGCATAGCATAAAAGATCGTGTAGTTTCGTTTGCTAGAGCTTTTCCAATGTCAAGTATCTTTTCCTTAGACCATGAGATCGTGCAACTCCCGGATACCGTAGGAGTGCTTTGGGTGTGCCAAATGTCACAACGTAACTGGGTGACTATAAAGGTGCACTACGGGTATCTCCGAAAGTGTCTGTTGGGTTGGCACGGATCGAGACTGGGATTTGTCACTTCGTGTGACGGAGAGGTATCTCTGGGCCCACTCGGTAATGCATCATCATAATGAGCTCAGTGTGACTAAGGCGTTAGTCACGGGATCATGCATTGCGGTACGAGTAAAGAGACTTGCCGGTAACGAGATTGAACAAGGTATTGGGATACCGACGATCGAATCTCGGGCAAGTAACATACCGATTGACAAAAGGAATTGCATACGGGATTGATTGAATCCTGGACACCGTGGTTCATCCGATGAGATCATCGTGGAACATGTGGGAGCCAACATGGGTATCCAGATCCCGCTGTTGGTTATTGACCGGAGAGGCGTCTCGGTCATGTCTGCATGTCTCCCGAACCCGTAGGGTCTACACACTTAAGGTTCGGTGACGCTAGGGTTGTAGAGATATGTGTATGCGGAAACCCGAAAGTTGTTCGGAGTCCCAGATGAGATCCCGGACGTCACGAGAGGTTCCGGAATGGTCCGGAGGTGAAGAATTATATATAGGAAGTCAAGTTTCGGCCACCGGGAAAGTTTCGGGGGTTACC
>NW_025280507.1:0-1216 GCF_018294505.1 Triticum aestivum
AAAAAAAGAATTGTTGGTGTTTGGACCATGTAGTATTGAGTTGAGAAAGTCAGTCATGTCCTTCTATGGCACCTCCTTCGACTTATCACTATCATCGGGTAAAAAAAAGAATTGTTGGTGTTTGGACCATGTAGTATTGAGTTGAGAAAGTCAGTCATGTCCTTCTATGGCACCTCCTTCGACTTATCACTATCACCGGGTGGAAGAGAAGTGATGGATGTGTTCTGAGTGGTATATACAAACGGTGAAATTGTTGTATACAATTTAAAAGCTTAATAACTAAACCAAAATTTTATTTAGAATTTGCAGAAGATAATAAATGCAAAAGGATTTGAATAGTTTTAGAGATAGTGTTTTATTTTCATTATTTGGGCTTGGCCCAAACAAAACACTTCATGCACACAGAAGTACAATACACACGCTCTTTCCCTAAAAATCATGCAAGCACGAACTCATCTCCCTTCCCTTTCCCTATGATCAAGTATCCCTACTGCTCGAAGTGCGAAGCACTGCCACCGGCTGCTCATGTCTCCTCGTCGTTCTCGGGATACAAAGCACTTCATGTTGTGTTCTTCCACCATGGCCATCGGACTATATTTTTTAAAACCGAACGGGCAACTGAACCGTTGCGTCTGTCACCGGTTGGACCGCCGGTTCATCGATTTGTTCGTGACAAAAAAAACAAGTTATTAAAAATAACCTTAGATCAAATGAGTACACATAATATTGGATGTAATATAAACATAACCAGCCAGGTCACACGGGCTGAGACATTTTAACTCACCTTCCCTTTAGTTGCCAATTTGAAGGGAGGGATCGAATTATGTTGTGTTTATGGCCAATTGAGCGGTCCATGAGCGATCAATTTAAAATACATAGTGATAACCTGGCTTCTAATGTAAATAATAATCCAATTCTTTTGCAATTGGATACCCAAATTTAGCATACTGCACATTCATCTCTCTTATCGTCAGTGTTTGATTATGCAAAAATAGGTTCAGCATGTAAAATCAAGGCAGCTTCTCTGCACACAATTTCTTGGGAAGAGACAACAAACCTTTGCATCATTCAAATGTCACAGGTGACTTGTTTTAGTTTGGGATCTTGAAAGAATCAAACCAACATACCTTTCCCGGCAACAGTCAGCAGTGGTAAGCATGTGCCGCTGGAGCCCGACCAACTTCCCTTGATCCCATTTATTGTCTCCTATCCACGG
>NW_025280508.1:0-1216 GCF_018294505.1 Triticum aestivum
TGACATTTCCCCGAAGGGACAGACACAGGAACGAAGAAGGACACATGCCGGCCAGCCTAAGTGTTCCGGAGCAGTAGCAAGCTACCATGGCTCGGTGGAAACACCAGGAGACATTTCCCCGTAGGAGAGGCTACTAAAGATAAACAACTAGATGGTCAGATCCCACACATACCAAGCATTTCAATAACATACACACAATATGCTCGATATGTGCAAATACAACATGGCATCACAACATGACTCTACGACTCAAGTAATTTATTCAATAGGCTCCGAGGAGCGAGATATTACAAACAGGGGTCTCACGACCCAACATTCAGAGCATACAAATCAAAGCACAAGCGGAAGCTATCATGTCTGAGTACAGACATCTATAAATGAAAAAGGCTTGAAAGCCTGACTATCTACCAGATCCTGTCGAGGGCACAAGATCGTAGCTGAGGTAACAAGCTAAACGTCGAAGTCCACGCGAAACTACTAGTGAGACCGAAGTCTCTCTGCAAAAACATAAAATAGGCAAACGTGAGTACAAATGTACCCAGCAAGACTTACATCAGAACTAACTACATATGCATTATTATCAACAAGGGGATGGTGGAGTTTAACTGCAGCAAGCCAGCTTTGACTCGGTGGCTATCCTGACTATGACTGCCAGTAACTCTTTTGAGGTGGCGCACACGAGTCCACATATTCACCATATCAATACACCACTACGGATCCGCTCCCATCTCCCTGCGAGAATGCCATCCATAGCACTCACGCTTATCTTGCATATTTTAGAGTATCCACTTTCACTTGTCTATGAACTGATATAAGCAACCCAGAAGTCCTTTTCCGCGGACACGGCTATTCGAATAGATGATGTTAACCCTGCAGGGGTGTACTTCTTCATACATGTTTCCACCACTTAGCGTCTGCACACGACATGTGCTCGGCAGACTTCAAGCGAAAGCCGACGTGGGTGTAGACCACGACCTACCTAAACACTCAAGTCTCTAGTCCAGGTTTATCGCCTATTCGGGTTCCATCCATGAGGAGATCCGGCCGGAGTTTCGCTCACAGCCCCAAACGATGTGAACAGGGTTCCGTGACACCAAACGGGCGCCCGGTATACCCGGCCACGTGCCTACCGCATCACAGCCCACCCCTACGGTCAGCGCTGTCCACGGCCTCCAGCATACTACAAACACCAGAAACTACTTGCAACTCCTGGACA
>NW_025280509.1:0-1216 GCF_018294505.1 Triticum aestivum
AAAACGTAATCGCACCCTGGGGTTCAACAACTATGGAAATCACTTCGGGGCCCCAAAACGGTGAGTAATAGTCCATGAAAACGGCCAGAATTGGACAAAACTGTGAGTGTTGACGACGCACACGTAAACACACCCGGGGATCGTCAATCGAGGAACTCGCTTTGGAAAACCAAAACAGTGAGCAATAGTCTAGGAAATGAGCCAGAATTGGCCAAAATTACGAGTGTTGATGACCGACACATAAGCGCACCTTGGGGTTCAATAACTATGGAAACCGCTTTGGGAGCCAAAATGGTGAGTAATAGTCAACAAAATGGGTCAAAATTGGACAAAACTGTGAGTGTTGACGACGAACACGTAAACGCACCCCGAGAATCGTAAATCATGGAAATCACTCTGGGGCCCCAAAACTGTGAGTAATAGTGCACGAAACGGACCAGAATCGGCCAAAAATGTGAGTGTTGATGACCGACACGTAAAAGTGCCCCAAGGTTCGTATGTCATGGAAATCACTTTGGGACCCAAAATCTGTAAGTAATAATCCACGAAACGGGCCAAAATCAGCCAAAATTGTGTGTTGATGACCGACACATAAACGCACCCTGGGGTTTTCCAATCGTGGAAATCACTCCGGATCCCAAAATAGTGATTAATAGTCCACAAAACGGGCCAGAATCGGCTAAAATTGCGAGTGTTGATGACCTACACGTAATCACACCCTGGGCTTCGTCAATCATGGAAATCACTCTGGGACCCCAAACAGTCAGTTACAGTCCACGGAACGGGCCAGAATCGGCCGAACTTGCGAGTGTTGTTGACCAAAACGTAATTGCACCATGGGGTTCAACAACTATGGAAATCACTTCAGGGACGCAAAACGGTGAGTAATAGTCCATGAAAACAGCCAGAATTGGACAAAACTGTGAGTGTTGACGACGCACACATAAACACACCCCGGGGATCGTCAATCGAGGAACTCGCTTTGGGAAACCAAAACAGTGATCAATAGTCCAGGAAATGAGCCAGAATTGGCCAAAATTACGAGTGTTGATGAACGACACATAAGCGCACCTTGGGGTTCAATAACTATGGAAACCGCTTTGGGAGCCAAAATGGTGAGTAATAGTCAACAAAATGGGTCAAAATTGGACAAAACTGTGAGTGTTGACGACGGACACGTAAACGCACCCCGAGAATCGTCAATCATGGAAATCAC
>NW_025280510.1:0-1216 GCF_018294505.1 Triticum aestivum
CTAACTTTTCTGCAGGCCGACCTTCATCATGGACACCACGTGCATCTTCTACTTCAACTGCACCAGCACCTCCATCCGGTGCCACCTCCAGCCGTGATACAAGAAAACAGGCACAACCACCATTATCTGCCAAGAGCGCACCTGCGGGGCCTGCACAGCGTTCTTCTTCTTCCATGGCATCAACAGGGCACACAAGTGATATTATTTGTCGTCGTTGTAAGGGAGGAGGTCATTATGCGAGGGAATGCAAATCTCCGCGTGTGATGATTGCTACCGCGGATGGTGGATATGAGTCCGCTAGTGACTATGATGAGGAGACATTGGCTCTTATTACACGTGAAGAACATGGTGGAGATGATTCTGATCATGAGACGCAATACATGGCTCCTGAAGACGCTGACAGGTATGAATGTTTAGTTTCTCAACGTGTTTTGAGTGTGCAGGTCACACAAGCTGAGCAAAATCAGAGGCACAATTTATTCCATACCAAGGGAGTTGTGAAGGAACGTTCTGTGCGCGTCATAATAGACGGAGGGAGCTGCAACAACTTGGCTAGCATGGAGATGGTGGAGAAGCTTTCTCTCACCACAAGACCACATCCACATCCTTACTACATCCAATGGTTCAACAACAGCGGCAAGATTAAGGTAACACGTACTGTTCGTGTGCATTTTAGTATCTCTACATATGCTGATTATGTTGATTGTGATGTGGTACCTATGCAAGCATGTTCCTTATTACTGGGTAGACCATGGCAATTTGATAAAAATTCTGTACACCATGGTAGAAACAATCACTATACTCTTGTTCATAAGGATAAAAATATTACTTTGCTTCCTATGACTCCTGATTCCATTTTGAAAGATGATATTAATAGAGCTAATAAAGCACAACAGGAGAAGAATAAGAATGAAAATCAGATTGTGGCAAAAGAATTTGAGCAACAAATGAAGCCTAATAATAAACCATCTAGTGTTGCTTCTGAAATTAAATTGAAAAGTGCATGTTTATTTGCCACCAAATCTGATATTGATGAGCTAGATTTCAGCAAATCTGTTTGCTATGCTTTTGTGTGCAAAGAGGCATTATTTTCATTCGAGGACGTGCCTTCCTCTTTGCCTCCTACTGTCACTAACATTTTGCAGGAGTTCGCTGACGTTTTTCCACAAGACGTGCCACCGGGATTACCGCCTATTCGAGGGATTGAGCATCAGAT
>NW_025280511.1:0-1216 GCF_018294505.1 Triticum aestivum
CAAAACATTTCAAGTTGGAGTGTCGTAGGATAGCCTAGCCAAGAGTCAAAGCTGGCTTGCTGCAATAACTCCACCAACCCTTCTTGATACTATGCATGTATGTAGGATCTGATGTAAGTCTTGCTGAGTACCTTTGTACTCATGTTGCTATAATCTACCTTTTTACAGAAGACGCTGCAACCCCTTCTGATGGGTTCTATGTAGACGTTGACATCAACGAGTAGGCTAAAGACCCAGGTGGTGACCCTGAGCTTGTGATGGACCACGTAGTATAGCTAGGCTTCCAAGCCTCTTTTATTTTACTAGTTGTCTGTACCCAGACAATGTATTTCCGCTGCTGGCTGGTATGACTGTATGACTTGTATGTTGGGTCGTGAGACCCGTACCTTTGTGTATGTTATGTATGGCTCCCTGAGCCTTAAATAAAGTACTTGTGTCATAGAGTCATGTTGTGATGCTTCGTTGTATTTGCACATATCGAGCATATTGTGTGTATGATTGAAATGTTTGGTATGTGTGGGATCTGACTATCTAGTTGTTTATCTTTAGTAGCCTCTCTTACCGGGAAATGTCTCCTAGTGTTACCGCTGAGCCATGGTAGCTTGCTACTGCTCTGGAACACTTAGGCTGGCCGGCATGTGTCCTTCTTCGTTCCCGTGTCTGTCCCTTCGGGGAAATGTCATGCTTTGAGTACCGGAGTCCTGTTAGCCCGCTACAGCCCGGTTTACCGGAGTCCTGCTAGCCCAGTGCTACAGCCCGGACCCACTTGCTGATGACCGACACGTTCGAAGCTGGGTCATGGATGCCTGTCCCTGTCAGTCTGTGCCACTTTGGGTTTACGACTAGTCATGTCAGCCCGGGCTCCTTATCATATGGATGCTAGCGACACTATCATATACGTGAGCCAAAAGGCGCAAACGGTCCCGGGAAAAGGTAAGACGACACCCGTGGGGATACCGTGCGTGAGGCCGCAAAGTGATATGAGGTGTTACCAGCTAGATCGATGTGACATCGAGTCGGGGTCCTGACAGCGTTGGCATCAGAGCCGGACTGCCTGTAGGTTCTCCAAGCCAAACTGGTCGATGTTGAGTCTAGAAATTCTTTAGTTATATGTAGGGGAATTGTTTGTGGGTTGGAACGTAAGGCTCTTTTTACTCCTTATACCTTATGACTTTCTGATCTGAGTCAGTCCATTCTTCCACCGGGGGTTAAGGAA
>NW_025280512.1:0-1216 GCF_018294505.1 Triticum aestivum
GGGCGAAGCAGGGTTAGGCCCCTCGTTCATTTCTCTTGCCACCGCGAGTACGACCAAGTTCTGACCCAGGGGATAGCTCTTGGGTACGGGAAAAGGGGAGCACGGTGGTTTTAAGAATATAAACGAGGTTTCATATGTCCTAGTTCTATACGGAAGTGCATAAAAGGGGATAAAAGACTTATCTGAATCCGCAGCCCCCGACAACCTTGGCTTGCCGTGGTTGGATCCTTGTGTCTTCAGCCCCCGGCGATCCTGGCTTGCCGGGGCCGGAGCACCGGTCCATCCTCTTTCTCCCAAGCGGCTCAGGAGATATGTCCCTGTGCCCTGCGAACCAAAGAGGACAGAAAGACGCACACTCGACCTCTAGGCTAGGGGTTAGTCGCCGCTAAGCACTATCAACCCTAACTGAGGAAGAGACTTAACCTAGCATGCATGCTATAACTTAGGGCGCCAGCGCTTCATTTATTTATGCTCAAGGTCTGCGCCTGGCTTTGTACACAGGGTTTCATGCCTTGCCGGCAAAGCTTGTACAAAAGGTGGCTTGCCGGGGGGCCCGGCAAGCCGCGCCTTATGGGTAAAACTTGCGAAGATGCTCGATGTTCCAGGAGTTGCTCACTGGGACAGCATCTTCGGTCTCCAGGCGGACTGCGCCGGGCCTGGTGACTCGTATTACCCGATAAGGGCCTTCCCACTTTGGCGTCAACTTGTTGGTATTCTTGGCCGACTGAACGCGCCGAAGAACAAGGTCGCCTTCCTCAAAGCTTCGGGCATGAAGCTTGCGGCTATGGTAGCAACGCAAGGCTTGCTGGTAGCGTGCTGCTCTCACAGCCGCCCGAAGAGGATCTTCCTCAAGGAGTGTTGCGTCATCTTGTCGCAATTGCTCTTGCTCAAGCTCGTCGTAAGCGAGCACTCGAGGTGACCCGTATGTGAGTTCTGTGGGGAGAACTGCTTCTGCCCCGTATACTAGGGCAAAGGGTGTCTGGCCGGTGGCTCGATTTGGCGTCGTCCTGATCGACCAAAGAACCGCCGGCAACTCATCGATCCAGCGCTTTCCACTCTTGTGCAGCTTGTCAAAAGTCTTTGTCCTCAGGCCTCGCAACACTTCAGCATTTGCCCTCTCCGCTTGGCCGTTACTCCATGGGTGTGCCACGGAGGCAAAACAGACCTTACTGCCAAGGTCTTGGATGTATTGCATGAAGGTGTGGCTTGTGAACTG
>NW_025280513.1:0-1216 GCF_018294505.1 Triticum aestivum
TGCTACAGCCCGGACCCACTTGCTGATGACCGACACGTTCGAAGCTGGGTCATGGATGCCTGTCCCTGTAAGTCTGTGCCACTTTGGGTTTACGACTAGTCATGTCAGCCCGGGCTCCTTATCATATGGATGCTAGCGACACTATCATATACGTGAGCCAAAAGGCGCAAACGGTCCCGGGAAAAAGGTAAGGCGACACCCGTGGGGATACCGTGCGTGAGGCCGCAAAGTGATATGAGGTGTTACCGGCTAGATCGATGTGACATCGAGTCGGGGTCCTGACAGCGTTGGCATCAGAGCCGGACTGCCTGTAGGTTCTCCAAGCCAAACTGGTCGATGTTGAGTCTAGAAATTCTTTAGCTATATGTAGGGGAATTGTTTGTGGGTTGGAACGTAAGGCTCTTTTTACTTCTTATACCTTATGACTTTCTGATCTGAGTCAGTCCATTCTTCCACCGGGGTTAAGGAATTAGGATCTATTCTCTCTATCAGGATCACGTGTTATTAATCAGTAGTACCTTATAAGTTTGGTGGTTACAAGCCTAGTTCAGTTCTACTACCACATTATGTTGCCAGAATGGTTTCAGAACTTTGACATGATGATGTTGAGTGTGTACGAAATCCTTTGTCAAATGTCTCAAAATCCTTCTTGAGCATTTAAAGCTGTTATGCTGCCGAAATTTTGCTAGAAATTCTAATGCCCTTGCATTATGATTGTGCTTTCAGATGGCCACTCGCGACCTCAATCAAGTGGTTCGCCTGACTCGATGCCTAGATGTACCTGGCCATACTGCTAAGTTGGTCAGGGTAATGACTGAGGCTGGATACCGCTGGTATCCTGAGTACACGGTCGAAGAGCAATTCCGGGACTTCAATCAAAGCCAGTATCTCTGCACTGTCAGGATATTTCCATCTTATCCTGGATCCACCGAGCCTCTTCACTGTTCCTATGGACTCGGGGTTACTATTGAGATGGCTGTGCAGGACGCCGCCTACTCTATGATGACCATTATGCGAGTCAGATCTGGTTTATTTCGGGACTCTGATTTCCGGTATATGCCAGGATCACTTCCGGGAGCACAAGGATATCTCCAGGCTATCTATGCTGACTCCACTCAGGAGGATTCACGGACTCGCACCACTGCTGAGATGCTCGAGGATAAGGACCGTGAAAATCGGGCCTTGAGGTTAGAGCTCTTCAATACCCGTGCTGACC
>NW_025280514.1:0-1216 GCF_018294505.1 Triticum aestivum
CCTCCGCGGCGCGAAGGGCGTGAGAATCGGCGAGATCAATATGGCGACAGACTCGACCGAGATGATAGGCGTCGAGTGCCCTATTCCCCTCCGAGGGGTGGGTCTTACGCTCCTCGGCAGCCAGATGATAGGCGTCAGTACAGTACAGGGCGTAGGGTTCCAGTTGACCCCAGAGAGCCAGGCTTCGACGCGCGATCCATTATCGTGCAAGGGTTGGTCGACCGGAACAGAGCCCATCGAGGTGCACTCGACAGAGATGTACCCACGAGCAGTCGAGTACATGTTTCTGGTCCTGAATGTTTCAGCAGAGCTATCAGAGCCGCAGTTATCCCCCCCAATTTCAGGTTGGCAACAGGAGTCAGCAAGTTCACTGGTGAGTCTAAGCCTGAAACTTGGCTTGAAGACTACCGAGTGGCAGTTCAGATCGGTGGTGGGAACGACGAGGTGGCCATGAAGCATTTGCCCCTCATGTTGGAAGGTTCTGCCAGGGCATGGTTGACTCAATTACCTCCTAGCAGCATTTACACTTGGGAAGATCTGTCCCGAGTATTCGTCAGAACGTTTGAAGGGACTTGCAAGCGACCAGCGGGATTGACAGAGTTGCAAGTCTGCGTGCAGAAAACTAATGAGACTCTCAGAGAGTATATTCAGAGGTGGATCACTTTGCACCACACTGTGGAAAATGTCTCTGATCATCAGGCAGTATGCGCCTTCAAAGACGGCGTCAAGAACAGAGAACTGAGTTTGAAATTTGGTCGAACCAGTGACATGACCTTGAGTCGGATGATGGAGATTGCTACCAAGTACGCCAACGGCGAAGAAGAAGACCGACTCCGAAGCGGCAAGCACAAGCCGAGTCAGTCGGAAAAAGGAAACACCAGTCGGAAACAGAAGCGGAAGGCTGAACCGGCAGCTCCTGGAGAGGCTCTGGCCGTGACTCAAGGAAAGTTTAAGGGGAAACCAAAAGGATCCTGGAACCCCAAGAAGGTAAAGGATAAAGAAGGGAACGACGTGATGGATATGCCGTGTCACATTCACACGAAGAAAGATGAAGAGGGGAATATCATTTACCCAAAGCACACCACTCGCCAATGTCGACTCCTGATCCAGCAGTTTCAGGGAAAACAGTCTAAGGACAAGGAGAAGGAGTCGGACAAGGCCGAAGACAAAGAGGACAGTGAGGGAGGATATCCGCATATCAACTCCACTCTGATGA
>NW_025280515.1:0-1216 GCF_018294505.1 Triticum aestivum
GGGTCCATAGTCAAGTTCCCATATCTCCTCTATGTAACCATAATATGTGACCTTTCGCCCATTCTCGGTTGCTGCATCAAAGCGGACACCACTGTTTTGGTTGGTGCTCTTTTTATCTTGGGCGATGGTGTAAAATGTATTCCCATTTATCTCGTACCCTTGGAAAATCGTTATAGTCGAAGATGGTTTCTTGGCCAACATGTACAGCTGATCTCCAACATCATTGTCATTCATTAAATGTTTTCGCAACCAACTGCCGAAAGTCTCCATGTGGGCCTTTCTAATACAGGATTCAGGCTTCCCCGGGTTGTCCGAGCGTAAAATATTCTTGTGTTGCTCGAAGTACGGAGCCACAAAGCTGGAATTTTGCAGAACTGTGTGGTGTGCTTCAGTCATAGAATGACCGTCCATACATATCGTGGATTTCCTTCCGATCTTGCCTTTTCCACTTAGTCTCCCCTCGTGCCGCGATTGAGGAATACCAATCGGCTTAAGGTCAGGAACATAGTCAATACAGAACTCAATTACCTCCTCATTTCCATAGCCCTTGACGATGCTTCCTTCTGGCCTAGCACGGTTACGAACATATTTCTTTAATACTCCCATGAACCTCTCAAAGGGGAACATATTGTGTATAAATACAGGACCGAGAATGGAAATCTCTTCGACTAGGTGGAGCAGGAGGTGCGTCATAATATCGAAGAAGGATGGTGGGAACACCAACTCAAAACTGACAAGGCATTGGACCACATCGTCCTGTAACCGTGGTAGATCTTCTGGATTGATTACCTTCTGAGAGATTGCATTGAGGAATGCACATAGCTTCACAATGGCTACTCGAACATTTTCCGGTAGGAGCCCCCTCAAAGCAATCGGAAGCAATTGCGTCATAATCACGTGGCAGTCGTGAGACTTCAGGTTTTGGAACTTTTTCTCCGCCATGTTTATTATTCCCTTTATATTCGACGAGAAGCCAGACGGGACCTTCATACTGCTCAGGCATTCAAAAAAAATGACCTTCTCTTCTTTGGTAAGAGCGTAGCTGGCACGACCTTGAAACCATTCCGGATGCCGGTCATCTGGGTCTTTCAAAAGTTGCTGGTCCTGCCGTGCTTCCTTTGTATCATTTGTCTTCCCATACACGCCCAAGAAGCTTAGCAGGTTCACGCAAATATTCTTCGTAACATGCATCACGTCGATTGCAGAGCGGACATCT
>NW_025280516.1:0-1216 GCF_018294505.1 Triticum aestivum
TTGCTCATTTCGGTGATACTTTCATGGAGGATGCTGAAGGTGAAGGGGAAGGTGAAGGGGAAGGTGAAGGTGAAGAAGAGGCACGTGATGAGACCGTTGATGATCTTGGTCGGACCATTGCTGATGCACGGAGACGCTGCGAAACTGAAAAGGAGAGGGAGAATTTGGATCGCATGTTAGAGGATCACAGAAAGTCGTTGTACCCCGGATGCGATGATGGTCTGAAAAAGCTGGGCTGCACACTGGATTTGCTGAAATGGAAGGCACAGGCAGGTGTAGCTGACTCGGCATTTGAAAACTTGCTGAAAATGTTGAAGAATATGTTTCCAAAGAATAACGAGTTGCCCGCCAGTACGTACGAAGCAAAGAAGGTTGTCTGCCCTCTAGGTTTAGAGGTTCTGAAGATACATGCATGCATCAACGACTGCATCCTCTACCGCGGTGAATACGAGAATTTGAATGAATGCCCGGTATGCATTGCATTGCGTTATAAGATCAGAGGCGATGACCCTGGTGACGATGTTGAGGGCGAGAAACCCAGGAAGAGGGTTCCCGCCAAGGTGATGTGGTATGCTCCTATAATACCACGGTTGAAACGTCTGTTCAGGAACAAAGAGCATGCCAAGTTGTTGCGATGGCACAAAGAGGACCGTAAGTCGGACGGGGAGTTGAGACACACCGCAGATGGAACGCAATGGAGAAAGATCGACAGATGGTTCAAAGATTTTGCAGCTGACGCAAGGAACATAAGATTTGGTCTAAGTACAGATGGCATGAATCCTTTTGGCGAGCAGAGCTCCAGCCATAGCACCTGGCCCGTGACTCTATGCATCTACAACCTTCCTCCTTGGTTGTGCATGAAGCGGAAGTTCATTATGATGCCAGTGCTCATCCAAGGTCCGAAGCAACCCGGCAACGACATCGATGTGTACCTAAGGCCATTAGTTGATGAACTTTTACAGCTGTGGGGCAGACCTGGTGTCCGTGTGTGGGATGAGCACAAAAAAGAGGAATTTAACCTACGAGCGTTGCTTTTCGTAACCATCAACGATTGGCCTGCTCTTAGTAACCTTTCGGGACTGTCAAATAAGGGATACAATGCATGCACGCACTGCTTACATGAGACTGAAAGTGTACATTTGCCAAATTGTAAGAAGAACGTGTACCTTGGGCATCGTCGATTTCTTCCGAAAATTCATCCAGTAAGAAAGAAAGG
>NW_025280517.1:0-1216 GCF_018294505.1 Triticum aestivum
AAGAAGCCAATCCTCACGAGCCCTAGGAGCTCCGAGCCTCGGGAGGCTCAGGAGGTCCGGGCGTCCCGGTGAGGTCCATCTCCATCTCCTCCAGGAGCGCGCGATGCTTGGCCACCTGAGCTTCTAGAATGCTCCTTGTCAGGCGCTGGTGGGCTGCAGCCGCGTTCGGCAGGCTGAAGGGCATGCGAACGTAGCTGTGCGGTGGACCCACGCAATGCCCCACACGCGAAGGCCAGAAGCACTCCTGAGACGTGACTCGATTGAGCCCTGGGTAGTCGATGCAGACGTGCAGCCCGCCATCCTCGCCTGGATGGGGAGCAACGTTGGGCAGTCGGCGGTTGCCCCGCATGACTCTTGATTCCTGCAACTCCTGAGCGACCTTGGCGACGAACTCTTGAGGGTTGGACCCTCCTTGCCTCACGCCTTCCTGAGGGAAACGTGCCATGAAGCATGCCTCCAAGTGGTGCCCGAGTGCCTCCCTTGTGACCTTGGCAAATTCAGTGGCTCCCCGGGAGAGAGCCCCCGAGCCTTGCCCGAGGAGGGCGTCGGGCGCGCCTTCCTATGCGATGGAGGGTGGCGCCCCTTGGATGGGCGCATGTCCGGATGTGGCGCCTCCGGAGGTGCCTGCCTCCTGAGGCCCTGAACCAGGTGATGTCTTCTTCTTCTTGGGAGTTGCTTCAGGAAGGTTTCCATTCTTGCTGTCTGGGTCCTCGATTGACTCGGCTTGGAAGGCGCGCTCGAGGGAGCACACCGCATCCTTCTCTTCACAGGGGACCGTGATGACCCCGTCGCTTCCTGGCATCTTAAGGACGTTGTAGCCATGGTGAGTCACTGTCATGAACTTAGCCAGGGCCGGATACCCGAGGATGGCATTGTATGGTAGGCGAATGTGGTGACGTCGAAGTCAATGAGCTCGGTGCGGTAGTTGTTGCGCTGTCCAAAAGTGAGAGGGAGGCGGACCTGCCCTATCGGGACAGTGGAACCATCAGTGACTCCTGAGAAGGGCTTGGTCGGTTGAAGCTGATCATATGGCACTTGAAGATTGTTGAACGTCTCGACGGACAGGACGTTGAGCCCTGCCCCGCCATCGATGAGGGTCCTGGTAACTTGCACATTGCTGATGACTGGGGAGCAGAGCATCGGGAGGACACCGGTCATGGCCACGCACTTGAGCTGATCCGCAGAGCTGAGCGTGATGGCGCACACAGACGACCTG
>NW_025280518.1:0-503 GCF_018294505.1 Triticum aestivum
ATCTGGTATACTAATGGCGCACCACTGGTGCGCCATTAGTATAGATCACGGTGCGCCATTGGTATAGGCCACTGGTGCGCCATTAGTATAGGCCACGGTGCGCCATTAGTATTTTTGAATTTTGAAGGCGGGAAAATAGGAGTGGCGCACCGTCTAACCCCCACCGTGCGCCATTGCTATTTTTGAATTTTGAATTTGGATCTGGATCACGAATTTTTTGCTCATTTTTTTGCACGATATTATTTCAAATTTTGTTCCTTTTTTGGATCTTGTACATTCTTCTGCCGTGTTCTTTTGCCGGAGAGGAGTTCGCCGGAGAGGAGGAGGAGGAGGTCACCGGAGAGGCGCTCGCCTACATCGCCAGAGAGGAGGAGGAGGTCGCCGGAGAGGAGTTCACCGGAGCATCGGACAGGAGGAAGGAGAAACCATGAGGGGATGGGAGGAGAGGAGGGAGGACGAGCTCACCGGAGAGGAGGGAGGAGGAGCTCACCGGAGAGGAGGGA
>NW_025280518.1:513-1216 GCF_018294505.1 Triticum aestivum
GAGGAGGAGGTCGCCGGAGAGGAGGAGGGTAGTATGGTGGAGGAGAGAAGGGAAGATGGAGTGGAGTAGAGGAGGAGATGGAGTGGAGGAGAGGTGGAGTGGAGGAGAAGAATGAAGAGGTAAGGAGGAGAGGACCACGCCCAGCCATATATACGGCATAGTAATGGCGCACCATGGGCAGGTGCGCCATTACTAACTTTATTTTTTATTTTTTTGATTTATTTTGAATTTTGAAGGCGGGAAGATACTAATGGCGCACCATGGGCAGGTGCGCCATTAGTAACTTTTTTTTATTTTTTTGACTTATTTTGAATTTTGAAGGTGGGAAGATAGTAATGGCGCACCATGGGCAGGTGCGCCATTAGTAAGTTTGAATTTTTTTGCCTCCCCAGATCTTAAAAGCCCCGTATCTTTTTTTTCTGTTAGGTTTTTGAGGATTTTGAAAATGTTTAACGGGGTTCCCCCGGTTAAATTCGGATGTAACTTTTCGAGTAGATGATTTTTCATATAAAATACTTTTTCATCCGAGTTCGTATGCAAAAGTTATGCCCATTTTACAAATTCTCGAGAGATTTTGCAAATAAAGTCGAAATTCATATTTGTAAATTTTCACAACAACTAGACCACATATCACATGGGAAACTTATTTTCTTTTATTTTTTTGACATTTCCATCATTTTTTTATTTTTTTTTAAAACTGAAA
>NW_025280519.1:0-1216 GCF_018294505.1 Triticum aestivum
GTTGTAAGTAGGCGAGGGTCAATCTGCATATTCATGACGAGCAAAGCCTGCTTGCGCTTTTCAAGCATTGCAACAGTATCGGTGTTACCTGAGGAAATCAGACTTTGATGGCAGTCTATAAACGAATTTCTGGTGAAGTCTCCTATGCTAAACTTAGAAGACATTGAATGGAAAAACCTTGTTATGCATTGGTCTCGTTCCCAGGATGAGGTACTGTCTATGATATCACATGACAATTTGAACTTCTAATTTTCCGCATGTGCCTTACGAATCTCTTTTGCAGGAAATCAGCTTGAAGAAGAATTTCGGTTTGAAAAGAACAACAGGATATCGCAAATATGCTGCCCGCTGCTTTGCTCTTGTTAGTACCCGTTGTCCTGTATCACTGTACATGCATACGTACCTGGTTCATTATGTGACAGTAGTATGCATGATAGCTTGCTTATCAATTGTTCGCTCCAAATTATCTGATCTGTATAAATGGTTACATTAGTGTAGAACATATCCAATGCCAATTAAAAAATTTAGCTCTACATCGTTCCTGTAAGTACCTGCTGTCCTTTATCAGTGTACTTATATTGAAAATTAGTTGTTCATGTACCATCACTATGCATCTTATTTTCCTTTGCCCTCCATTTTCTACACATCAGATCTATATTTACTCTTACCATAAGGTTGGATAGCGCCGATGGTACTGAAGAAGTTTAGCTCTGCATTGCTCTTGGTTGTACCTTTTGCCTGTATCGCTGTACTTATATTTATAGCTACTTGGTTATGTACCAACACTCTTCATCGTATCTTAAATATTCTCCATTTTTTTCTTATATTATCACATCTATATTTACTCTTAACAAAATGTAGAATAAAGGCAATGCTTATGAAGAAGATTTTGGGTAAAGTTCTTGAATTGCCCCCCATCAGCATGGACAAGGGCTTTATAGAGCCTGTCTTCACCAATAATGTAACTTTGTCCTTCTCAAGCCTTCAAACTATGTTGTGTATATTTGGTTAGGCATGACTGCAACAACTGTTTATTTTTGGTGTTTGCATCAAATCACATGTTTAAAGTTTATTATGTAGTTCATAAACAAAAGTTTGTCCTTCTCAATTTAAGTTTTCAGTTGTACAACCAAGTTCCTTCTTCATACCATGTGAATTAAACTAAACAGAGCAAGTGATCTTATTTTGCACCGCATGTATGTTTCTGTTCTTGATC
>NW_025280520.1:0-1216 GCF_018294505.1 Triticum aestivum
TGGGCGCGCCCCCTGCCTTGTGAGCCCCATGGAGCTCCACCGACCTCAACTCCAACTCCATATATTCGTGTTCGGGGAGAAAAAAATCTGAGAGAAGGATTCATCACGTTTTACGATACGGAGCCGCCGCCAAGCCCTAAACTCTCTCGGGATGGCTGATCTGGAGTCCGTTCGGGGCTCCGGAGAGGGGAATCCGTCGCCATCGTCATCATCAACCATCCTCCATCACCAATTTCATGATGCTCAACGCCGTGCGTGATTAATTCCATCGTAGGCTTGCTGGACGGTGATGGGTTGGATGAGATTTATCATGTAATCAAGTTAGTTTTGTTAGGGTTTGATCCTTAGTATCCACTATTTTCTGAGATTGATGTTGCTATGACTTTGCTATGCTTAATGCTTGTCACTAGGGCCCAAGTGCCATGATTTCAGATCTGAACCGATTATGTTTTCATGAATATATGTGAGTTCTTGATCCTATCTTGCAAGTCTATAGTCACCTACTATGTTTTATGATCCGGCAACCCCGAAGTGATAATAATCGGGACCACTCCCGGTGATGACCCTAGTTTGAGGAGTTGATGTATTCACTATGTGTTAATGCTTTGGTCCGGTACTCTATTAAAAGGAGGCCTTAATATCCCTTAGTTTCCATTAGGACCCCGCTGCCACGGGAGCGTAGGACAAAAGATGTCATGCAAGTTCTTTTTCATAAGCACATATGACTATATTCGGAATACATGCCTACATTACATTGATGAATTGGAGCTAGTTCTGTGTCACCCTATGTTATGACTGTTACAAGATGAACCACACCCGTCATAATTCTCCATCACCGATCCAATGCCTACGAGCTTTTCACATATTGTTCTTTGCTTATTTACTTTTCCGTTGCTACTGTTACAATCACTACAAAACCCAAAAATATTACTTTAGCTATCGTTACTGTTACTTCCATATTACTTTGCTACTAAATACTTTGATGCAGATATTAAGTTATCCAGGTGTGGTTGAATTGACAACTCAACTGCTAATACTTGAGAATATTCTTTGGCTCCCCTAGTGTCGAATCAATAAATTTGGATTGAATACTCTACCCTCGAAAACTATTGCGATCACCTATACTTGTGGGTTATCATGGCCCCCGACGACGCGTCCGCCCTCAAGTGGGCGAAGGAGGACTACGTCCGCGAGCAGGTGCACCACCAACGCCGGG
>NW_025280521.1:0-1216 GCF_018294505.1 Triticum aestivum
CAAAATGTCCTCTTCCCTTACAACGACGACAAATAATATCACTTGTGTGCCCTGTCGATGCCATGGAAGAAGAAGAGCTCTGCACAGGCCCGGCAGGTGTGCTCTTGGCAGAGAGTGGTGGTTGTGCCTGCTTTCTTGTATCACGGCTGGAGGTGGCACCTGATGGAGGTGATGGTGAAGTGGAAGTAGAAGATGCACGCGGTGTCCATGATGAAGGTCGACCTGCAGAAAAGTTAGTTCGCGCCAATGGCTGTCGATCCTGCACTTCACGTTCAGCTTTACAAGCAAGATGGAATAAACGAGTGATATTATTATAATCCTTATACTCTAGAATGGTCTGAATCTCTTTATTTAATCCACCCATAAAACGTGCAAGCATAGCTTCATTCTCCTCAACAATACCACATCTAATCATGCCAGTTTGTAATTCCTGATAATAGTCTTCTGCAGAATTTTTTCCTTGTCTTAAACGCTGCAATTTTTGAAGTAATTCACGTTGATAATATGGTGGAACCCAACGAGTACGCATAGCAGTTTTCAAAACAGCCCAAGTGGCTGGAACAGGATATAATCTACAATGTTCAGACCACCAAACACATGCAAAGCTAGTGAAAGCACAAACAGCAGCAGGAACACGTCTCTCCTCAGGATATTGTAAACATGTAAATCGTTGTTCAGTTTCTAACTCCCAAGTAAGATATATATCAGGAACATATCTACCCTCAAAAGGTGGAATATTCAATTTCAGTTTAGGGAGATGGTCATGATCTCGTACCTGAGGTGGTGGTGCCGGCCTACCGTTGCGAATATATACCTGAGGTCGACCTGCTGGTGGTGGTGCTGGTGGCTGCACGTAGTTCTGATTTTGATCAACCTCATCCTCATAATCGCCCGCATAATCGTCATCCTCCTCAGCCGCCGCAGGAGCAGGAGCCAAAGAAGCATCAACAGTAGGGACAGCAGCACCCGAATTTTGACCAATCTCAATTGGAACGCGCTGTGCCCGTCCCACTTGATTTGGAAGGCGGCGTTGGAGATGTGGTTGTTGTTGTTGTAGAGGTGCGACATGTGCAGCCGGTGGTGGTTGGGGAAGACGCTTTAGTAATTCAGTAAACTTGTTATCCAGCTTTGTCTCAAACGACTTCTCCACGGCATCTATCTTCTCCATAGCCTCTTCAAATCTGTTTAGCACATCTCCCACCTGGCCACTCATCAT
>NW_025280522.1:0-1216 GCF_018294505.1 Triticum aestivum
AGCACCGCTACGATATGACCGAGGTGGAATATGGTGGAAGGGGCACCACACACGGCTAAGGAACAATCACGAAGATCAACTTGTGTGTCTTGGGGTGCCCCCTTGCCCCCATATATAAAGGAGGGAGGGGGAGGTGCGGCCGGCCCCTAGGGGTGCGCCTGGAGGAGTCCTACTCCCACCGAAAGTAGGACTCCCCCCTCTTGCCTTGTTGGAGAAGGAAAGGGGAAGGGGGAAAGAGGAAAGGGGGGCGCACCCCTTCCTTGTCCTATTTGGATTAGGGGGGAGGGGGCGCGCGGCCTGCCCTGGCCGGCCCTCCTCTTCTCCCTTAGGGCCCATGTAGGCCCATTAACCCGCCGGTACTCCGGTAAAATCCCGATTTCACCCGGAACGATTCGATATCCAAATATAGGGTTCCAATATATCAATCTTTATGTATCGACCATTTCGAGACTCCTCGTCATGTCCGTGATCACATCCGGGACTCCGAACAACCTTCGGTACATCAAAACATATAAACTCATAATGAAACTGCCATCGTAACGTTAAGCGTGCGGACCCTACGGGTTCGAGAACAATGTAGACATGACCGAGACACATATTCTACGAAGATCTTTATCGGTCAGACCGCATAACAACATACGTTGTTCCCTTTGCCATCAGTATGTTACTTGCCCGAGATTCGATCGTCGGTATCTCAATACCTAGTTCAATCTCGTTACCGGCAAGTCTCTTTACTCGTTCCGTAATACATCATCTCGCAACTAACTCATTAGTTTCATTTCTTGCAAGGTTTAAGTGATGTGCATTACCGAGAGGGCCCAGAGATACCTCTCCAACAATCAGAGTGACAAATCCTAATCTCGAAATACGCCAACCCAACATGTACCTTTGGAGACACCTGTAGAGCTTCTTTATAATCACCCAGTTACGTTGTGACGTTTGGTAGCACACAAAGTGTTCCTCCGGTAAACGGGAGTTGCATAATCTCATAGTCATAGGAACATGTATAAGTCATGAAGAAAGCAAATAGCAACATACTAAACGATCAAGTGCTAAGTTAACGGAATGGGTCAAGTCAATCACATCATTCTCCTAATGATGTGATCCTGTTAATCAAATGACAACAGATGTCTATGGTTAGGAAACATAACCATCTTTGATCAACAAGCTAGTCAAGTAGAGGCATACTAGTGACACTCTATTTGTCTATGTATTC
>NW_025280523.1:0-1216 GCF_018294505.1 Triticum aestivum
AGCGACGGAGCGGCGCGCGCCGGATTGGAACGTAAGCCTGCTCTTGTATTAAGGGGGCTAGTTCTGCTTTCGGCCGCGTACGCAACGTGCAGGTGTGCTATGGGCGATGGGCCCAGACCCCTGTGCGCTTAGGTTTAGACCGGCGTGCTGGCCTCTCTGTTGAGCCTAGGTGGGGCTGCGACGTGTTGATCTTCCGCGGCCGGGCATGACCCAGGAAAGTGTGTCCGGCCAAATGGGATCAAGCGTGTTGGGTTATGTGGTGCACCCCTGCAGGGAAGTTAATCTATTCGAATAGCCGTGATCTTCGGTAACAGGACGACTTGGAGTTGTACCTTGACCTTATGACAACTAGAACCGGATACTTATTAAAACACACCCTTCCAAGTGCCAGATACAACCGGTGGTCGCTCTACCTCAGGGATATGAGGAGGGGATCGCCGGGTAGGATTATGCTATGAGATGCTACTTGGAGATGCTACTTGGAGGACTTCAGTCTACACTCTTCTACTTGATGCAAGACGGTGGCTGCGAGAAGCGTAGTCTTCGACAGGATTAGCTATCCCCCTCTTATTCTGGCATTCTGCAGTTCAGTCCACTGATATGGCCTCCTTACACATATACCCATGCCTATGTAGTGTAGTTCCTTGCTTGCGAGTACTTTGGATGAGTACTCACGGTTGCTTTCTTCCCCCTTTTTCCCCTTTTCCTTTCTTTCTAGTTGTCGCAACCAGATGCTGGAGCCCTGGAGCCAGACGCCACCGTCGACGACGACTACTACCCCGGAGGTGCCTACTACTACGTGCAGCCCGCTGACGACGACCTGGAGTAGTTTAGGAGGATCCCAGGCAGGAGGCCTGCGCCTCTTTCGATCTGTATCCCAGTTTGTGCTAGCCTTCTTAAGGCAAACTTGTTTAACTTATGTCTGTACTCAGATATTGTTGCTTCCGCTGACTCGTCTATGATCGAGCACTTGTATTCGAGCCCTCGAGGCCCCTGGCTTGTATTATGATGCTTGTATGACTTATTTTATTTGTAGAGTTGTGTTGTGATATCTTCCCGTGAGTCCCTGATCTTGATCGTACACATTTGCGTGCATGATTAGTGTACGATTGAATCGGGGGCGTCACAAGTTGGTATCAGAGCCGACTGCCTGTAGGAATCCCCCTTCCAACTCCTTGGCCGAAGTCGAGTCTAGACTTTACAAAACTTTTACTAA
>NW_025280524.1:0-1216 GCF_018294505.1 Triticum aestivum
GCATGGGTTATCCGGAAGAAATATGTTGAACTTGGTTCGACATACTAATCTATGCATCCACAACTCAGAAAGTTATATGTTCCTTTGAGTTGTCTCTCTTTAGTTGCATTCTGACCCTCGTCTATCAATTGATAGTCAAGAGTATGCGTGCGTTCGTTTATCGATGCCTAATACTCTTGTGGTCCGTCAAGCCATTCTATCGCAGAATGACTAGGAGAAACAAACTCCAGTACCTCTTCCATATCCAGGATTGGGTCAAAGAAGTTGTGCCCCGCAGATCAAATTGCTAATCCAGCCTTTGATCCTGTTCTACCCTGAAGTATTACCATCTTTATATCGGGATTGTTATAGGAATTGCACACCATCCTATGAACTCTTGGTACAGTGATACTTCTTGCCATCATTGTTCATTCCTCGGTTCTGTGTTGTTGCAGCCGGAGTGCCGACAAGTGAATCATGATGTGTGAACTCAATACTCCTAGCAACCCCATTGCTTGGTAGTTAATGGACAATAATCTTATTCTTAGTATGTTGGTTATTGAATCACCATTCTAAGATTGATCGTGCTACCTAGTCTTTATTTCCTGATGCACTCTTTGATTGATGAGTTAGGACTTTGTCAAGTCCTCGCTCATTTGATCATATCATCTTGCTCTGAAAAGCAAGATTGTTCTCGAGCTTAGTAACATATCGGTGGTTCGTGATTTTCCGAATATCTTCTTGAAAGTATCACCAGGTTGTCGCCTGACTGTTATGTTAAGCTCGTGATCAAGTTGGTTTATCCTGTAAACCACCCTTTCTCCAAGAATCCGTGTTGGATACCCCTGAGCTAGTTGGTTAAGCTATGCATCAACTTGGAGAGTTGGAAGATAGAAGCTTGCCCGATTTAGTTCATCCAAAGGGATATTCTTGTGTAGTGTGTGTTGAAGAAAGATGATATCTTCATCGATTGGTCCTTGTGATCAGTTGCTGGACCTATTGTCTTATCAATCCTTTGATTTGAGTGTGGGCTATCGTCAAATCAAATCAGTACCAACGATGCTCGTAATGTTGTCTTATTTCGTGGTTGATCCCTCGAGCATACACCATTATATCTTTTAGGTCTGACCAATGCTATCACTTGTTCACTTAACTATGGAATTCCTTTTAAAAGGAAACCCAGATGAATTGTTGTTGTGCCCATTGACAACATCCTTGTCTTCTCCATAATTTTGCT
>NW_025280525.1:0-1216 GCF_018294505.1 Triticum aestivum
GCAAGAAGGAGGGGTCGTCAACTCCGTAGTCGAACTGGGCAGCAGCAGCGTCGGTCTCGTAGTCTACCGGAGAGAAGAGGGGGAAGAAACAATAAATACAGTGCAAACATAAGCATGACAACACAAGACATGATAAAGAGCGAAGCTAGTTGTGTCCTAACGCAGTATGAGGTGATGCCGGCGAAGGGGGAAAACATCCGGGAAAGTATTCCCGGTGTTCCGTGTTTTCGGGCAGAGGAGCCGGAGGGGGAAAGTTGCGAGTTTGATATGTTAGGGGTGTGTGGCGGACGAACGGGTTGCGTATCCGGAATCGTCTCGTCGTTCTGAGCAACTTTCATGTTGAAAATATTTTAATCCGAGTTACGGATTAAAAGATATGATTTTCTAAAGATTTTATTAATTTCTGGAATTTATTTAATTATTTAATGAATTCGGAAAATGGATTTATGATGTCAGCATGACGTCATGCTGACATCAGCAGTCAACAGGGGTTGACTGGGTCAAACTGACGCGTGGGTCCAATGGGACCCACCTGTCATGCTCTGTTAGGTTAATTAGGATTTAGTTAAACTAATTACTGTTTAGTTAGACTAAGAGGTTAATTAGATTAATTAAGCAGGATTAATTAACTTAATTAATTTAGTTAATTAATTAATTAACTATTTATATATATATATTTAATTCTTTTTCTTTTTCATTTTTTTTAAAAACGTTCTGGGGGGTGGGGCCCCCCATGTCATAGGCAGGGGCCGGTCCAGTCAGCCTGGCTGACCGAGTCAACAGACCGGCCGGGCCCCTAGGGCCCACGGGTCAGTGACCCAGGGGTGGCCCCGGGTCGGCCACGTCGGCGGCCGGCGTTGGGGAACTCCGGTGGCCGTTTCGCGGCGGAGGGGGCGCCGGACCTCACCGGAATTCGTCGTCCGGCGGCCAAAAGGGGCGCGGGCGGTTGCGTTCGAACGGGGCGACGACGACGCGCCCAACGGTGGCAGTGGCACGGCCGGACTCGGCCGGAAACGGCGCCGGCGAGCGGCGGAGGCTGCGGGGTGGTTCGGGCGCGAGACGACCCGGCGACCACGGGCATAACGGGAAGGCCAGGGGGGTGCGCGACGCGCTGAGCACGAGGGGCTCGGCCCCGTGACCATTTGGTCACCGGAAGGGCGCCGGCGACGAGGTCCGCGACGGGAGGGCGCTCGGGTGCGGAGGGGGAGCGAGGGGG
>NW_025280526.1:0-1216 GCF_018294505.1 Triticum aestivum
ACAGATGGTGACTAAAGTCGGGTCAGCTCGAAGAGTACCCGCGAGTGATTCACGGATTGGGGGCTGAAAGGACCTTTGTCCCGACGGCCCTCTGTGTGGATCTTTGTGGCGGAGCGGCAGGGCAGGTTGAGACCACCTAGGAGACAGGTGGGCCTGGCCCTGTTCGGCGTTCGCGGACACTTAACACGCTTAACGAGATCTTGGTATTTGATCTGAGTCTGGCTACGAGCCTATACGCACTAACCATCTACGTGGGAGTAGTTATGGGTATCCCGACGTCGTGGTATCAGCCGAAGCACTTCAGATGTCAGCGACGGAGCGGCGCGCGCCGAATTGGACTGGAACGCCACTAGGCTAGGTCTGCTTTCGGCCGCCCACGCAACGTGCAGGTGTGCTCAGGGCGATGGGCCCAGACCCCTGCGCGCTTAGGTTTAGACCGGCGTGCTGGCCTCTCTGTTTTGCCTAGGTGGGGCTGCGACGTGTTGATCTTCCGAGGCCGGGCATGACCCAGGAAAGTGTGTTCGGCCAAATGGGATCGAGCGTGTTGGGCTATGTGGTGCACCCCTGCAGGGAAGTTAATCTATTCGAATAGCCGTGATCTTCGGTAACAGGACGACTTGGAGTTGTACCTTGACCTTATGACAACTAGAACCGGATACTTAATAAAACACACCCTTCCAAGTGCCAGATACAACCGGTGGTCGCTCTACCTCAGGGATATGAGGAGGGGATCGCCGGGTAGGATTATGCTATGTGATGTTATTGGGAGATGCTACTTGGAGGATTTCAATCTACTCACTTATACTTGATGCAAGACGAAGGTGACCAGAAGCGTAGTCTTCGACAGGATTAGTTATCCCCCTCTTATTCTGGCATTCTGCAGTTCAGTCCACTGATATGGCCTCCTTTACACATATACCCATGCATATGTAGTGTAGTTCCTTGCTTGCGAGTACTTTGGATGAGTACTCACGGTTGCTTTCTCCCCCCTTTTCTCCCCTTTCCTTCTTCCTGGTTGTCGCAACCAGATGCTGGAGTCCAGGAGCCAGACGCCACCGTCGACGACGACCCCTACTACACCGGAGGTGCCTACTACTACGTGCTGCCCGCTGACGACGACCTGGAGTAGTTTAGGAGGATCCCAGGCAGGAGGCCTGCGCCTCTTTCGATCTGTATCCCAGTTTGTGCTAGCCTTCTTAAGGCAACTTGTTTAAAC
>NW_025280527.1:0-1216 GCF_018294505.1 Triticum aestivum
CTCTGGGCCCACTCGGTAATGCATCATCATAATGAGCTCAATGTGACTAAGGCGTTAGTCACGGGATCATGCATTGTGGTACGAGTAAAGAGACTTGCCGGTAACGAGATTGAACAAGGTATTGGGATACCGACGATCGAATCTCGGGCAAGTAACATACCGATTGACAAAGGGAATTGCATACGGATTGATTGAATCCTCGACACCGTGGTTCACCCGATGATATCATCGTGGAACATGTGGGAGCCAACATGGGTATCCAGATCCCGCTGTTGGTTATTGACCGGAGAGGCGTCTCGGTCATGTCTGCATGTCTCCCGAACCCGTAGGGTCTACACACTTAAGGTCCGGTGACGCTAGGGTTGTAGAGATATATGTATGCGGAAACCCGAAATTTGTTCGGAGTCCCGGATGAGATCCCGGACGTCACGAGAGGTTCCGGAATGGTCCGGAGGTGAAGAATTATATATAGGAAGTCCAGTTTTGGCCACCGGGAAAGTTTCGGGGGTTATCGGTATTGTACTGGGACCACCGGAAGGGTCCCGGGGGTCCACCGGGTGGGGCCACCTGTCCCGGAGGGCCCCGTGGGCTGAAAGTGGAGGGGAACCAGCCCCTAATGGGCTGGGGCGCCACTTTGGGCCTTCCCCCCATGCGCCTAGGGTTGGGAACCCTAGGGGGGGGGAGTTTCCCCTTGCCTTGGGGGGCAAGGCAACCCCTTCCCCCTTGGCCGCCGCCCCCCCCTTGGAGATCCCATCTCCAAGGGCTGCGCACCCCCCCTTGGGGGCCTATATAAAGGGGGGGGAGGGAGGGCAGTAGACTACAGCCTTTGGCGCCTCCCTCCTCCCCTGCAACACCTCTCTCTCGCGCGCAGAAGCTCGGCGAAGCCTTGCCGGAGAGCCGCTACATCCACCACCACGCCGTCGTGCTGTTGGATCTCCATCAACCTCTCCTCCCCCCTTGCTGGATCAAGAAAGGAGGAGACGTCGCTGCACCGTACGTGTGTTGAACGCGGAGGTGCCGTCCGTTCGGCACTCGGTCATCGGTGATTTGGATCACGGCGAGTACGACTCCGTCATCCACGTTCATTGGAACGCTTCCGCTCGCGATCTACAAGGGTATGTAGATCCACTCCTTTCCCCTCGTTGCTAGTAGACTCCATAGATGCATCTTGGTGAGCGTAGGAAAATTTTAAATTATGCTACGATTCCCAACAGTC
>NW_025280528.1:0-1216 GCF_018294505.1 Triticum aestivum
GGCCGCACAGGTAAGTCTTTCCCCTTTCTTTATTTTCTGTTTTCTGTTTTTATTTACTATATCTGCAACTTTGTTGAATTAAATAAAATACCTAGGCAACTCCAAAAATCACCAAACTACTCCTGGTCCATAGTTGGATTATTTCCAACATGAAACATTTTAGTTTGGAGATATTTGAGCATTTAAATATTTTATATAATTTTAAATGCCCAAATTCAAATAGCTATGATTTAATTCAAAACCCTAGGATGGCCTAGGAAAATGTGCACCACTTTTGGCAGAGGTTCTGAACCAAGGCAAAAATGATGGGCATTTTAGAAGGGCATTTCAGGTTCATTGAAAATTATTTTAGTAAACCCTAGTTGGTTTCAGAGGGGACTGGGGGTTCTGTCATCCCCATTTCAAGTTTCTGATGAAAGAGTAAACATGATGCAGCACTCTAATGCATGACTAGCTAGGGTGTGACAACTCACCCCCACTCAAAAGAATCTCATCCCGAGATTTGGGTTCCTCCGAGAAGAAGGCGGGATATTCGAGTCGAAGACGATCCTCCCTTTCCCAAGTTGCTTCATCCTCAGAATGGTGCGACCATTGAACCTTGAGAAACTTGATATTATGACGTCGCGTGGTACGTTCGGTTTGATCGAGGATACGAATGGGGTACTCTCGATATGTAAGATTAGCTTGGAGATCAAGCGTTTCGTGGTCCACTTCACGGATAGGATCCGAGAAGCAACGCCTGAGTTGAGAAACGTGGAAAACATCGTGAACTCTGGAGAGGTGCGGAGGTAGTTCCAATTGGTAGGCAACTTCTCCTCGTTTGGCAAGAATGCGAAAAGGTCCAATGTAACGAGGAGCCAATTTGCCTTTGATACCGAAGCGATGGGTTCCCTTCAGAGGGGTGACCCGAAGATAAGCCTTCTCGTCAACCTCGAAAGTCATAGCCTTATGCTTTCGGTCATATTGACTCTTTTGACGGGATTGGGCTGTTTTCAACTTTTCACGAACGATACGAACTTGTTCTTCTGCTTCCTGAATCATATCCGGGCCAAAGAATTGTCTTTCCCCGGTCTCTGACCAGTTAAGGGGTGTTCGACATCGTCGTCCATAGAGAACTTCAAAAGGGGCTTTACCCAAGCTAGATTGATAGCTGTTGTTGTAAGCGAATTCGGCAAATGGAAGGCACTTCTCCCAGTCCATTCCGAAAGAGATAACG
>NW_025280529.1:0-1216 GCF_018294505.1 Triticum aestivum
TTGGGTATATGCTTCTCACAAACCGGACCTTCTCACAACAAGCATGATGTTTTTCGGTAGGGAATGTCCCACCTTTGTGGAAGAAACGATATCCATTGCCTCTTATTGCTTTCAAAAAAATTTCTCTTGTCAACATAGAACAACAGGAGTGTCGTGTGATTTTATGTGATTTTTCTGGGTTCGTTTGGACATTTTTATGCATTAATTGAGTTTTCAATGCATTTTATGTGCATACTTCAAATTTGAACTACATGCACATGCTCCAGTGCATATAAATTGGTTGAAAAATCAAATATGTGTCCTTGGGTGCATGCTTAGGTCCCATACAAGAAATAAGAATGAATTTCAAACAACGGGGCACCGTTGATTGCTGGCAAAACATTGAGATGCCTGGTTTTTAAATTCTAGTAAATCCAAAACTCGTCTGAAATTCATGAAACTTGGCATTCTATCATGGAGCGGCATCAACATGCCATGGTACAATTTTTTGTCCCATTTGGGGCAAGTTTGGGTATATGCTTCTCACAAACCGGAGCTTCTCACAACAAGCATGATGGTTTTCGGTAGGGAACATCCCACCTTTGTGGACGAAACGATACCATTGCCTCTTATTGCTTTCAAATTTTTTTCTCGTGTCAACATAGAACAACAGGAGTGTTGTGTGATTTTTTGTGATTTTTCGGGGTTCGTTTGGACATTTTTATGCGTTAACTGAGTTTTCAATGCATTTTATGTGCACAATTAAAATTTGAACTACATGCACATGCTCAAGTGCATATAAATTGGTTGAAATAAAATTTGTGTCCTTGGGTGCATGCTTAGATCCCATGCAAGAAATGGGAATGAATTTCAAACACCGGGGCACCGTTGATTGCCGGCAAAACATTGAGATGCCTGGTTTCTAAATTCTAGTAAATCCAAAACTCGTCTGAAATTCATGAAACTTGGCATGCTATCATGGAGCGGCATCAACATGCCGTGGTACAAATTTTGTCCCATTTGGGGCAGGTTTGGGTATATGCTTCTCACAAACCGGAGCTTCTCACAACAAGCATGATAGTTTTCGGTAGGGAACGTCCCATCTTTGTGGACGAAACGATATCCATTGCCTCTTATTGCTTTCGAATTTATTCTCGTGTCAACATAGAACAACAGAAGTTTTGTGTGATTTTTTGGGGTTCGTTTGGACATTTTTATTCATTAACTGAGTTTTCAA
>NW_025280530.1:0-1216 GCF_018294505.1 Triticum aestivum
GCGTCGCCACTCGGTTGGTCACCTCATCACCACTCGGCCGCTCCGCGCGTCGCCACTCGGTTGGTCACCTCATCACCACTCGGCGGCCCCGCGCATCGCCACAAGTCGGTCACCTCATCAGCACTCGGCCGCCCCGCGCGTCGCCATCGGTTGATCACCTCATCAGCACTCGGCCGCCCCGCGCGTCGCCAATCGGTTGGTCACCTCATCACCATTCGACCGCCCTGCGCGCCTTCAGACAGCTAAGTCATTTTACATTCTGTTATTTTCGTCTTCCCGAGTATTCCATAATTCACACATCAGCTTCACTCGGAGGCCACACCACCGAGTGTACCTCTACGCTCGACTACTTATTTTCGCATACTTGCTTAGTACTGGTTATGTGACTCCGAAGTCCAACTTCCTTTTTTTCGCATATATCATTCACGAACACCATGTGTCGTTCTTCATTTCGAGTTTGCATCGGTCCTCCGGGGCCGCAACTCAGTCAAAACACTACACTTCCGTTTTATTTTAGCCAGTATTCCAACAAGTTCAGTAGGATTTCTCGCTTCGACAAGTGCGAACGAATCCTTCGCTCTTTTAAACTTTTGCTGGTCAACCAGCAAGCCCCTTGCACTCCCAGC
This sequence comes from Triticum aestivum, assembly GCF_018294505.1. NCBI lineage: Eukaryota > Viridiplantae > Streptophyta > Magnoliopsida > Poales > Poaceae > Triticum > Triticum aestivum. Next base: position 627 of record NW_025280530.1, read on the forward strand.
GGGTGTCTATGGGTGTTATTCACACAAATCATTTCAGCACACATCAAATTTCCTCAAGAAATTATTGTGTTGACTTGTGCCATTTTTTACACAAGTTACCACGATCACTCGACGGTCCTACGCGCCAACTTCATCGCTGCTCGGACTCGGTCTCCATACTGGTCCTAGCGCACCACAACACTGACTTTGTCGCCCTATTGATTTCAAACATGTCCGGCCAACCCCTCTATGGAATTCTCTTCATCGTATCAATTATATAGACCTCGTCGGGCATGAGACAGATAAGTCCCTTTCATAATTAAACTTCACACTTCACTCTTTTGCGAGTTTGCTTCTTCCGAGCATCACTCGGAAGCTTCTCCTCATCTTTACCCAAATCCGACTCGATGAATTACAAATCATCCATTCAAAACTATATTTCTCATATTCCGACATGTCCGCTGTCGAAGCCTGTAGTATGCTCGGGGGCTACGCCGCACTCGGGGGCTGCATCTCATTTGGAATGACACTCTCCTAAGTGGTCGAGTACTTCATCACCAATCAGACCCTTCACTTCAACAAGTACATTCGATCCGTCACTTTGACAAATT
>NW_025280531.1:0-1216 GCF_018294505.1 Triticum aestivum
GCCACGTACCTACCGCATCACAGCCCACCCCTACGGTCAGCGCTGTCCACGGACTCCAGTAGGCTACAAACACCAGAAACTACTTGCAACTCCTGGACGGAGAACTAGGGTGAATAAGAAGTCGAGAGGGTCCATTGGTTTCGGGCCCAATGCATGGTAGTAGCTGATTCTTAAATCACACATACAGATCTCAGTGCTTAAGGTCGGCTTCAATGAAACAACCCACCATGTACTCCTACATGGCCTCTCATCGATACCTTTACCAAATCGTGTTCACCACACCACTCTCATTACCGACATAATCATTTCACTCTAGCCATCACCCAGATGAACCAGACCTGACACGACTCTAAGCATAGCAGGCATAGCAAGGTAGGAACAACACATACATATGGCTCAATCAACTCCTACACATGCTAGTGGGTTTCATCTAGTTACTGTGGCAATGACAGGTCATGCAGAGGAAATGGGTTCAACTACCGTAGCACACAGCAGTTTGAATTGCGTTGTCTTAATGCAGTAAAAGAGAGCAGGAGCGAGAACATGGGATTGTATCGATATGATCAAATGGTTGGTTGCTTGCCTGATGGTTCGATGCACGGATACGGTTCTTCGTTAGGGTAATCTCGGTACTCCTCAGGGACAGAACCTGTCGCAAAGGGCATCGATACACAAGCATCACCAAACAATGTGCAACAATATGATGCATGCATGAAACATGGCAACATGAGTGTATTGGGCTAATGCAACTAAAGCCAGAAGGGTTTGAACAAATTTGAATCAAAGATTCAAATTTCAAATTCAAATATGGCCTTTTAAAGTGCTTTTCCTTGTTCTGCTTGAATCATCAATTTAACTTGTTTGATCATGCATGAAAATAGTACAGATGGATAGATTGGATTTTTCTGATCATTTTTCATATATAATTTGTCCAATTTGGAGTTACAGAATAAAAGTTATGAATTTTTGAAGTTTAATTAATATTCTGGAATTTCCTGATTTAAATTAAATCCAGAAATTCAATTACTGCGACAGCCTGACGTCACAGTGGCATCAGCAGGTCAACAGGGCTGGCTCGGGTCAAACCTGACGTGTGGGGTCCACACGTCAGTGACACAGGGGCTAATCCCGCGTTGACCCGGGCTGGTTAGCTTTGACTAGGCCCTGGGGCCCACTTGTCAGCGTCAGTAGGTGGGGGGTTAGTGACTAATTAACT
>NW_025280532.1:0-1216 GCF_018294505.1 Triticum aestivum
GTAGGGGTGGGCTGTGATGCGGTAGGCACGTGGCCGGGTAAACCGGGCGCCCGTTTGGTGTCACGGAACCCTGTTCACATCGTTTGGGGCTGTGAGCGAAACTCCGGCCGGATCTCCTCATGGATGGAACCCGAATAGGCGATAAACCTGGACTAGAGACTTGAGTGTTTAGGTAGGTCGTGGTCTACACCCACGTCGGCTTTCGCTTGAAGTCTGCCGAGCACATGTCGTGTGCAGACGCTAAGTGGTGGAAACATGTATGAAGAGGTACACCCCTGCAGGGTTAACATCATCTATTCGAATAGCCGTGTCCGCGGAAAAGGACTTCTGGGTTGCTTATATCAGTTCATAGACAAGTGAAAGTGGATACTTTAAAATGCGCAAGATAAGCGTGAGTGCTATGGATGGCGTTCTCGTAGGGAGACGGGAGCGGATCCATAGTGGTGTATTGATATGGTGAATATGTGGACTCGTGTGCGCCACCTCAAAGGAGTTACTCGCAGTCGTAGTTCAGGATAGCCACCGAGTCAAAGGTGGCTTGATGTCGTTATACCCCACCATCCCCTTTGTTGATAATGATGCATATGTAGATAGTTCTGATGTAAGTCTTGCTGGGTACATTTGTACTCACGTTTGCCTATTTATGTTTTTGCAGAGAGACTTCGGTCTCGCTAGTAGTTCCGCGTGGACTTCGACATTTAGCTTGTTACCTCAGCTACGATCTTGTGCCCTCGGCAGGATCTGGTAGATAGTCAGGCTTCTCAGCCTTTTCATTTATAGATGTCTGTACTCAGACATGATAGCTTCCGCTTGTGCTTTGACTTGTATGCTCTGATTGTTGGGTCATGAGACCCATGATTGTAATATCTCGCTCCTCGGAGCCTATTGAATAAATTACTTGAGTCGTAGAGTCATGTTGTGATGCCATGTTGTATTTGCACATATCGAGCATATTGTGTGTATGCTATTGAAATGCTTGGTATGTGTGGGATCTGACCATCTAGTTGTTTATCTTTAGTAGCCTCTCTTACCGGGAAATGTCTCCTAGTGTTTCCACCGAGCCATGGTAGCTTGCTACTGCTCCGGAACACTTAGGCTGGCCGGCATGTGTCCTTCTTCGTTCCTGTGTCTGTCCCTTCGGGGAAATGTCACGCGATGAATACCGGAGTCCTGTTAGCCCGCTACAGCCCGGTTCACCGGAGTCCTGCTAGCCCAG
>NW_025280533.1:0-1216 GCF_018294505.1 Triticum aestivum
TGGGTTGAGGCGTATGAAATCTTGAAGAGTCACTTGGGCTGGCTGCTGGTTCATATTGGGGCGAGGAAACTGAGCCATCATATTTTCCATGAATTGGCGGTTCAGTTCGAACTGTTGGATCATACCAGCCATGTACTCAGGTGGTGGTGGGGCATCGCCACCGCGACCACGACCACCTGGTCTAACCATCCTGCTAATATATAACAGGGGTAGTTCAGCATTGAGAAAATTTGCAATGACAAGAATCATTCATGATGAAACATGCATAATTGAAAGGAGCACGATAGCTACTGCATAGTAGTCGGCATAACTTACAAAAGGGGTCATGCATAGAGTTCAGTACATAGAGTTCAGTACATGGACTAAAACATCATAGGCGGCACACAGGCTCGCGACGACTGAAACTAATACTACCATCAAGCCTACATCAGTCCCAAGAGGTACTGTGGAGGTAATCGTAGCCTGACAGCTGGTAGTGAGGCAACGGATAGTCCTCCACGTCAGCAGACTGGGGGCCGCGGATACTCAAGTGTAGAGCCCGGTGCTCAGGTGGCAGAAAAGGTCCAAGTGCGGGAGAGTAGCCTCCCACCTCTGGCCAACCAACACCGTGGGGCATCACGGTCCTGGCTGGGTAGATCGCAGAACGCGGTACCTGTCCAGACCGGACAAAGGGGTGCAGCAGCGTCAGAGCACGGTAAAGGTGCTGACGGGTGGTGTACAGCTCGTGGCGAAGAGCTCGGTTAGCTCGATCCAGCCCATCAGCATGCAGAACCAGGTGCTGATGGTAGAAGGGCTCCCGGGTGACAGTGGAGTAGGCAGCAGTATAGTATCCCTCCGCACCAACATCAGAGGCGATAGCAATGTGCCTGAAAGGGGAGGTGTCCAACTCCCGATACTCTCCACGAAGACGTGTCAGAGCAGCATAGGCTGCATCGTGGACAGCCATATCGATGGTCACACCAACACCATGTGCGGTGTGCAGCACAGTAGTGGAGTCGTACTCCCGAGAGTAGAGGTGGACGATGGCACGGTACTGCTCCTGGTTAAAGTCCTGGTACTCCTCGTAGACGGTGAACTCAGGGTGCCAGCGATAACCCAGATAGGTCATCATCTCAGCTAGCACCGCAGGTGATCCCGAGGCACCAATGGCCGTCGTGTGGCGCACGACCTGCCTCGAGGGTTCCATCTGAAAGCAAAGACGTTTCAAAGGAGTCAA
>NW_025280534.1:0-1216 GCF_018294505.1 Triticum aestivum
GTTCTAAGCTGTAAAGCATGCCGCACTGAACGAGGGAGTAATCATCAGCACGTGATTGCCAAGCATTCATAACGTCTTGGTTCTCTGGGATTGGTGCTTCACCTAGCGGTGCTTCTAGGACATAATCTTTCTTGGCAGCTATGAGGATGATCCTCAGGTTCCGGACCCAGTCCGTATAGTTGCTGCCATCATCTTTCAGCTTGGTTTTCTCTAGGAACGCGTTGAAGTTGAGGACAACGTGGGCCATTTGATCTACAATACATATTGTAAAGATTTTAGACTAAGTTCATGATAATTAAGTTCATCTAATCAAATTATTCAATGAACTCCCACTCAGCTAGACATCCCTCTAGTCATCCAAGTGAAACATGATCCGAGTTAACTAGGCCGTGTCCGATCATCACGTGAGACGGACTAGTCAAGATCGGTGAACATCTCCATGTTGATCGTATCTTCTACGACTCATGCTCGACCTTTCGGTCTTCCATGTTCCGAGGCCATGTCTGTACATGCTAGGCTCGTCAAGTCAACCTAAGTGTATTGTGTGTGTTCCGAGGCCATGTTTGTACATGCTAGGCTCATCAACACCCGTTGTATGCGAACGTTAGAATCTATCACACCTGATCATCACATGGTGCTTCGAAACAACGAACCTTCGCAATGGTGCACAGTTAGGGGGAACACTTTCTTGAAATTATTATAAGGGATCATCTTACTTACTACCGTCGTCTAAGCAAATAAGATGCAAAACATGATAAACATCACATGTAATCAAATAGTGACATGATATGGCCAATATCATTTTGCTCCTTTGATCTCCATCTTCGGGGCACCATGATCATCTTCGTCACCGGCATGACACCATGATCTCCATCATCGTGTCTTCATGAAGTTGTCACGCCAACGATTACTTCTACTTCTATGGCTAACGCGTTTAGCAATAAAGTAAAGTAATTTACATGGCGTTATTCAATGACACGCAGGTCATACAAAAAAATAAAGACAACTCCTATGGCTCCTGCCGGTTGTCATACTCATCGACATGCAAGTCGTGATTCCTATTACAAGAATATGATCAATCTCATACATCACATATATCTCATTCATCACATCCTTTTGGCCATATCACATCACAAGGCACATGCTGCAAAAACAAGTTAGACGTCCTCTAATTGTTGTTGCATGTTTTTACGTGGCTTCTATAGGTTTCTAGCAA
>NW_025280535.1:0-1216 GCF_018294505.1 Triticum aestivum
TAGCGGTGCATCAAGGACATAATTTTTCTGTGCAGCAATGAGGATAATCCTCAGATCACGGATCCAATCCGCATCTTTGCTACTAACATCTTTCAACATAATTTTTTTCTCTAGGAACATATCAAAAATAAACACAGGGAAGCAACAACGCGAGCTATTGATCTATAACATAATTTGCAAAATACTATCAGGACTAAGTTCATGATAAATTTAAGTTCAATTAATCATATTACTTAAGAACTCCCACTTAGATAGATATCCCTCTAATCATCTAAGTGATTACGTGATCCAAATCAACTAAACCATGTCCGATCATCACGTGAGATGGAGTAGTTTCAATGGTGAACATCACTATGTTGATCATATCTACTATATGATTCACGCTCGACCTTTCGGTCTCCGTGTTCCGAGGCCATATCTGCATATGCTAGGCTCGTCAAGTTTAACCTGAGTATTCCGCGTGTGCAACTGTTTTGCACCCGTTGTATTTGAACGTAGAGCCTATCACACCCGATCATCACGTGGTGTCTCAGCACAAAAAACTTTTGCAACGGTGCATACTCAGGGAGAACACTTTTATCTTGAAATTTTAGTGAGAGATCATCTTATAATGCTACCGTCAATCAAAGCAAGATAAGATGCATAAAGGATTAACATCACATGCAATCAATATAAGTGATATGATATGGCCATCATCATCTTGTGCTTGTGATCTCCATCTTCGAAGCACCGTGCTTGTGATCTCCATCTCCGAAGCACCGTCATGATCACCATCGTCACCGGCGCGACACCTTGATCTCCATCGTAGTATCGTTGTCGTCTCGCCAACTTATTGCTTTTACGACTATCGCTACCGCTTAGTGATAAAGTAAAACTATTACATGGCGATTGCATTTCATACAATAAAGCGACAACCATATGGCTCCTGCCAGTTGCCGATAACTCGGTTACAAAACATGATCATCTCATACAACAAATTATATCACATCATGTCTTGACCATATCACATCACAACATGCCCTGCAAAAACAAGTTAGACGTCCTCTACTTTGTTGTTGCATGTTTTACGTGGCTGCTACGGGCTTAGCAAGAACCGTTCTTACCTACGCATCAAAACCACAACGATAGTTTGTCAAGTTGGTGATGTTTTAACCTTCGCAAGGACCGGGCGTAGCCACACTCGGTTCAACTAAAGTGAGAGAGACAGACACCCGCC
>NW_025280536.1:0-1216 GCF_018294505.1 Triticum aestivum
CGGTGAACCCGAACTCGCCCGCGGCAGCTGCTGCCGCAGCCTCTTCCGTCCTAGTGGCGATGCGCTGCAGCTCCGCGTCGGTAGTGTCACGGGTGAGGCTCTTCTGCTCATCGGCGCGGATTGGCACTTCCTCCAGACTGTGGAAGAATGCCCGCACGACGTCATCCGCAGGCTCTTGCCAAGTTGGGGCGATTCCGTGCGAATCGCACAATGGCATCATCGCGCGGATCCGGTCATGTGAAGAATTGTTGCACAACAGAACAACGCTCCTCGGCAACATGAATGGATGCTGAGAATCGTGTTTGAACAGCTCCAGGAGCATCGCATCCAGCTCCAGGACGATGAAGTTGAAATTGAGGCCCGGGCGCAACCTCATGATATCCGCCGAGTTCTTAAACTCCCAGGCGGGTCTCCCTCTCTCCTGCAGGGGGCGATGCAGCGACGAAGGAAATCTGCGCCAACGGCGCCTACAGTGAGCCCGGCAAGCCTGAGGCGAAGGATTCGGGTGACGGCGATCTTCTACCTGTCGTCTTCCGGGGCCATGTTGCTCCAATCGTTGCCGCGTACTATTGGGGCTTGGCGCATGGCAGTGAACGGCTGCGGGTTCTCCTCGACGATCCAACACCACTCCGCTCTCCACTCCTCCCATTTGCTACGAAGGTCTCCCTCCAGATAAGCTTCTTTCTTGCCGACTCTCGAGATCCAGGCGATTCCTCCGGCAAGGGGCTCTCCTCTCTCGACTTGGGGCATAAAGAAATGGCGGAAGAGGGCTACGTTTGGGTGGACTCCGACAAAGTTTTCGCACAGATGTGCGAAAACTACCATGGTTAGAACGGCGTTGGGGGTGAAATCAAGGAGGCAGAGCCCGTAGGTGTTCGTAATGTTGCAGAAGAATTCCGAGAAGGGCGGGCAGAGCCCGCAATAGAAGAACAACGCGAAGAAGGGGTACCTGTTTGGAGCCAGCTCCGAAGCTGCGGCCGGGAGTACCCTCGTACGCGGATGCGCCCGCGTCTCCGTCGACCAGAAGAGGTAATAGTACTCCCTCAGCTCCTTGGCGCCGAGCTGAGGGGGGAAGATGGCCCGCTCCTTCCACAGCGCCGCGAGCCGCTGCGCCTCAGCCTACTTCACGCCCTTCCCCTTGTCGGCTTTCGGAGCCATGGCGGGGGTGGCGGGGGAGATCGACGGCGTTGGTGGTGCTGGTGGCGACGGGGGGGGG
>NW_025280537.1:0-1216 GCF_018294505.1 Triticum aestivum
GTCCACCATCTGTGGCTTCTCGTGCATCACTTATCAAAAATTCAGACTCTGACTGAGGGAAACGTATGCGAGATTTCCCCAAGAAAGATAAGGAAAGCAGAGATTTGCTATCTGCAGCTGAGTCAAGGAACAACTGATGGGCTTTGAACAGATCAATTGTTGTAGATGTGATTCTCCATGCGTCCGTCACGAACGGCGGGAAGTGAGTAATTTTTGGATTCACCGCTGGTTGTGAAGGTGTCATTTTCCAATAAGAGGAGAACCAGCCCATAATAAAATGTGCAGGTAATGGCAGTTGGCACTCACTTGCTGACTTTGATCCGGCTATAATCTCTTGACAAACATTATCAAGACTTTGGTAAAGATAGGCCATGCTTGCCGTACCAATCGCAAGACGGATCCCTTGAGCAAGTCTAGCTGCAGCACAGAAGACCTCCGGCCGAATAAAGGACCCCATATTGATAGGAACACAGTATGTGCATAGCCAAGCTACGATGAAGGCGGCACGGTATATTTCTCGTTCATATGTCTGCTTGTAAAAAATTACATGGTTGCCAAATCTAGCCGACCAGCATTTCTGCAAAGACAACGTACGAAACTCTAGATGAGAGAGCAAGGGATCTTCAGGATCAGCATAGAAATGACTTGGCACCCTTGCTTCAGTTTTGCCAACAACTCCGAGATCTTCTCCTACAATGATATATGCCGTCCAGGTTAAGACACTATGGTTGAATAGAAGTATATGTAAAAATATATATATTATTTTCATACCTATAAAATAATCCAACCAATTTTGAAGAGTGACTTTACAAGAGCTTCCATTCTGATGCAACACCCAGATATCAGCATAGGCTGAGTGAAGGACTTTTACAATCTCTGAAACTTCAGACGGCAATGGGAAATATTCCTCATAAAGGTGCCCAGAAATTGGAATGCCCATAGCATCATACATAGCTATAAGGGGATAGCCCATCTCCCCTTGAGAAGTAATCAAGGTATGTCCGTCAGTGTTCCAAAATGTAAGAAAGGCAGCAAGTAGTGAAGGATTGATCGGAACATGATAAAGAGATGCCAATACACCACGGAAGATATCAGCCTTGAGCAACATTTCCTTGTCTTCCTCTGATATGAGCATCATCCGAGCCCAAAGCAACAGTTTATGGTTATAGGGGATTGCAGTACAAAGTTGAAGGGAAGAATCGTTATGCCACTGCTT
>NW_025280538.1:0-1216 GCF_018294505.1 Triticum aestivum
CATTACCTCCTCGGTAACCGTTGCGAAATATTCACTGATCACCAAAGTCTGAAGTACATTTTCACCCAACCGGATCTGAATCTCAGGCAAAGACGTTGGGTTGAGTTGATCACAGACTTCGACTTAGGAATAACCTACACCCCAGGGAAAGCCAACGTCATGGCTGATGCGCTAAGTCGTAAATCTTATTGTAACAACCTGATGTTACAACAAAGTCAACCGCTTCTCCATGAGGAATTTCGGAAGCTTAACCTTCACATTGTTCCTCAAGGTTTTCTTTCCACCTTGGTGGCAAAACCTACCCTTACGGATCAGATTATCAAAGCACAGAAGGTAGATCCGGGAATTTCCCGCATCAAGAGAAACATCCAGAAAGGAGTTGCGAATTGTTTCTCCATTAATGATCAAGGGGTCGTATACTTCGGGGATCGACTAGTGGTTCCCAAAGTGCGAAACCTGAGGCGATTGATCCTTAAGGAAGCTCATGAATCTCCTCTCACCATTCATCCCGGTAGTACTAAGATGTATCAGGACCTACGCCAGAGGTTCTGGTGGACTAGGATGAAGAGAGAAATTGCTCAGTATATTGCTAATTGCGACGTCTGTCGTCGTGTAAAAGCAGAGCATCAATGGCCTGCTGGCACCCTTCAACCCTTAGCTATTCCTGAATGGAAATGGGATAAAATTGGTATGGATTTCATTACCGGTTTTCCCAGGACCAAGAGAGGGAATAATGCTATTTTCGTCGTGGTCGATCGTCTTTCCAAAGTAGCCCATTTCTTACCTGTTCGTGAGAGTATAACCGCTAGCCAGCTGGCAGACTTATACATCTCCCGAATAGTGTCCCTCCATGGTGTTCCTTTGGAAATTAACTCGGATCGAGGAAGTCTTTTCACCTCTCGATTTTGGGAAAGCTTCCAAAATGCTATGGGAACCCGTCTCTCTTTTAGCACCGCTTTCCACCCTCAGTCGAGTGGTCAAGTGGAACGCGTCAATCAGATTCTAGAAGACATGCTTCGAGCCTCTGTTATCTCATTCGGAATGGACTGGGAGAAGTGCCTTCCATTTGCCGAATTCGCTTACAACAACAGCTATCAATCTAGCTTGGGTAAAGCCCCTTTTGAAGTTCTCTATGGACGACGGTGTCGAACACCCCTTAACTGGTCAGAGACCGGGGAAAGACAATTCTTTGGCCCGGATATGATTCAGGAAGCAG
>NW_025280539.1:0-1216 GCF_018294505.1 Triticum aestivum
TGGTCAACGTGGTCAAGGAATGACTTCCATCGGAAGAGTACTGTACATGGTGAGGCTAACAGCTGGGTCCACGGCCACAACCTAGTTTTTTTGTGATTTTCCAAGTAAGTCACTTTGTCAGGCCTGTTGGGCTGCAAATCTTTCGATATGAGGAGAGTTTTCATTCGGCTGGCCGAGAAAATGGCCCATCAGTAATGAGAAATGGGCTGTACATTTTTAAAACACATCAAACCGGCAATTAGTTTCAAATATCTTTTTTTCATTTCGAGATTTTAAATTACATTATTTTTTATGCGTGGAGAATTTGTTGGATTTTATATTGATATACATTTATTTTTAAAATCAGTTTGAATGTGAGTCAAAATTTCGGGATTAAAAACAGTTCGAACCGCAACGAAATATGCAAAAATTCGTATAATTTTTTAACCGTGGCCACAATATGGGCTGTAATGCTAACAAAAAGAATATGGGCTCCAAAATTTTTTAATAATTAGCAAATGGGCTGTAAATTATTAGAAATAATGGCAGATGGGATGTATGCTGTTTTCCTCACATTTGAGGCTTTCCTAAAAAAAGTTGACGCACAAGCAGTGACTGTTGGATGGCCATACAATGGCCGTCGTGCTTCTTCAATCTCTGCTCTTCCTGCTCCAGCCGCTCAAACAAGCGCCGGCGGGACTGCCTGCTCCCTCATCCCCGCGGCCGACTCTGCTGCCGCGCAGGCCTCACCGCCCCACCGTACTCCCATCGCTGGCCTAGCCATCCCTCTACTCACCCACACCTGCTGTTATTCTCCGGCGACGGCAGACGAACCAGTAAACCCTCGTACAGTTGTACTCCCCTCCGCGTGGGAAACAACTGCCGAGTCTTCCCTGCCTCCATGTCGTTCCCTTCCTAGGCCACGCCGTCGTCCACCGCCCTGGTGCTCTCGGCGCGGCCTGGTCAACGTGGTCAACGACCGACATGCATCTGAAGTGGACTGTACGTGGAGAGGCCGACAGCTGGGTCCACGGCCGCACGCAAGGAAATGCCTCCTTAGTACGCGCAAAATAATGATTCCTCCACCTGACATCAGGGACCCACCGAAAGGGCCTCTGTATTTCGTGAAAAAAACGTTACCGCGGATGACAGGTCGGACCCACCAGCTATATCTTCGCACGCAAGGAAGTGCCTCCTTATTACGCACAAAAAAATGAATACTCCCCCTGCTAGCTGG
>NW_025280540.1:0-1216 GCF_018294505.1 Triticum aestivum
TTTTTTTTGTTAGTTCTGTTTTCTATTTACTTCTTTTTTTGTTTTTATTTTATTCTGGTATTCACTTTTTATAAATCACAAAACAAATTCCTAAATTAGTGTTTCAACACAATCCAATGTCAAAAAAAAACTTTTACCCTGAAATAAAATAGTTTAGCATTTTACAAAATACCAAAGGCATTCAAATAATTGTTTTAGCTACTGTTTTGTTCATGGTTAAATACTCAAACATTTTATAAAAGTTTGATTTCTACACCATAATTACCTGTGCATTATTTCACTCACACTAAACATTTTAGTTTTAATATTTGAAAACTTTTATTGTTTGTTAGATCTTTTAAATTGAATTCGAATCGGTTTCAAACTAAATCGAGATTAGCAATAGTAACCATGGTGACGTGCCACCATTAGCGTGGGATCACTGTAGCTTAATTATCCGGGCGTCACAATTCTCCTCCACTACAAGAAATCTCGTCCCGAGATTTAGGAGGGGGGTAAGGGGGAAAGTTCTGGTTACAGTATTCTAACGGATCTCCTCGGTCTTGGTTGCTGTTCTCGAAGTAGATGATCCCTTTTGGTGATGTCTTCATTTCTCTGCATCAATGCATCATGATGAAGTTGCCGTCCTTCCTTCGGTAACTCCATCGTACCTACGTAAAAATAAGGGGGTATTCCGGGAGAACGAACCTCTACCAGGTTGACTATCTGGTCGATATCATCGAGGAAGGTTGTGACGCCCCCGATTCAATCGTACAGTAATCATGCACGCAAACGTGTACGATCAAGATCAGGGACTCACGGGAAGATATCACAACACAACTCTAAAACATAAATAAGTCATACAAGCATCATAATACAAGCCAGGGGCCTCGAGGGCTCGAATACAAGTGCTCGATCATAGACGAGTCAGCGGAAGCAACAATATCTGAGTACAGACATAAGTTAAACAAGTTTGCCTTAAGAAGGCTAGCACAAACTGGGATACAGATCGAAAGAGGCGCAGGCCTCCTGCCTGGGATCCTCCTAACTACTCCAGGTCGTCGTCAGCGGGCTGCACGTAGTAGTAGGCACCTCCGGTGTAGTAGGGGTCGTCGTCGACGGTGGCGTCTGGCTCCTGGACTCCAGCATCTGGTTGCGACAACCAGGTAGAAGGGAAAAGGGAAAAGAGGGAGAGAAGCAACCGTGAGTACTCATCCAAAGTACTCGCAAGCAAGGA
>NW_025280541.1:0-1216 GCF_018294505.1 Triticum aestivum
TCTAGGACTTTCCAATATTCTAGCTCCCAGAATATAGATTTCTTCTTCCACATGGCTGCGTGCCCGTCAGCTCCCTTCGGAACTGATTGTCCGCCAGGACCCTTTCCAAAGATGACTTTCAAATCCTTGACCATATCAAATACCTCAGCACCAGTGCGTTCCGCAGGCTTCGGCCGGTGATCTGCCTTGCCATTGTAATGCTTGCCTTTCTTTCTTACTGGATGAATTTTCGGAAGAAATCGACGATGCCCAAGGTACACGTTCTTCTTACAATTTGGCAAATGTACACTTTCAGTCTCATGTAAGCAGTGCGTGCATGCATTGTATCCCTTATTTGACAGTCCCGAAAGGTTACTAAGAGCAGGCCAATCGTTGATGGTTACGAAAAGCAACGCTCGTAGGTCAAATTCCTCTTGTTTGTGCTCATCCCACACACGGACACCACCCCATAGCTGTAAAAGTTCATCAACTAATGGCCTTAGGTACACATCGATGTTGTTGCCGGGTTGCTTCGGACCTTGGATGAGCACTGGCATCATAATGAACTTCCGCTTCATGCACAACCAAGGAGGAAGGTTGTAGATGCATAGAGTCACAGGCCAGGTGCTATGGCTGGAGCTCTGCTCGCCAAAAGGATTCATGCCATCCGTACTTAGAGCAAATCTTATGTTCCTTGCGTCAGCTGCAAAATCTTTGAACCATCTGTCGATCTTTCTCCATTGCGTTCCATCTGCGGTGTGTCTCAACTCCCCGTCCGACTTACGGTCCTCTTTGTGCCATCGCAACAACTTGGCATGCTCTTTGCTCCTGAACAGACGTTTCAACCGTGGTATTATAGGAGCATACCACATCACCTTGGCGGGAACCCTCTTCCTGGGTTTCTGGCCCTCAACATCGTCACCAGGGTCATCGCCTCTGATCTTATAACGCAATGCAGTGCATACCGGGCATTCATTCAAATTCTCGTATTCACCGCGGTAGAGGATGCAGTCGTTGATGCATGCATGTATCTTCAGAACCTCTAAACCTAGAGGGCAGACAACCTTCTTTGCTTCGTACGTACTGGCGGGCAACTCGTTATCCTTTGGAAACATATTCTTCAACATTTTCAGCAAGTTTTCAAATGCCGAGTCAGCTACACCTGCCTCTGCCTTCCATTTCAGCAAATCCAGTGTGCAGCCCAGCTTTTTCAGACCATCATCGCATCCGGGGTACA
>NW_025280542.1:0-1216 GCF_018294505.1 Triticum aestivum
ACACTCAAATGTTAAGACTAGCAAGTAATGTCCATTCAAATTAAACTCACCGTGGTCCCAGGAGCAATCACTGGCATCGGCGGAGCGGTCTGACCGGTCTTCTCGCACACAGACTGCACATTTGGTTTTGACGACTCAGTCATACTAGTTAGTAATGAGACAAACACTACATGAATGTTTTGGCTAATCTGCAGAAGAAACTTACCACAAGGAGCTCGTACATGGCCCTTGCCTGCATGTCATTCCGTGCCCTCTCCTCCTCCAACATCTTTGTCGTCCTCTCCTCCAACTCCCGCTGCCTCTCCGCCGCCTCCGCCAGAAGTTTCTCCGTTCTATCTCTCTCACTCTGTATAGCAGCCTGCAACACCACTCACATGACCATTTGTAATCATTGATGGAAGCGCACACAATGTAATGGAGAAAGATAGCTGAGTACGTATCACTAACCTTGATGGCGAGTTGCACTGTCCGTTCATGAGGCCTTATCTCAGGAGTGGAGCTCGACTGGCGCGCCTTGATCTCCGGGAGAGTGCTAGGACAACGGATAAGTCCATCTCCAATGGCTATGGAGCCATGGGACCTCCCGCCACCAGATATCATCACCAGCTCTGGATCAATGGGGCCCTGGCTCGGGTTAAAGTCCTCCCCTTTCCTCGCCTTCCCCTCATCTCTATATCTCACGAGCTTGTTGTAGGAGGAGATGTTGGTGAAGTTGTTTGCATCATCGAGGTCAGACTGAGAGAATGCGTTGACTTTCTTGAAAGAGGCAGTGTGGGCCATGGCATACAGGTCGTACACCTCTGGCACCTTATCCACCTTATTGTGGCGTGCCTGAAAGAGAGAAACAATGTAAATTAGTAATTAAAGGGCTCAAGCTAGCATGATGAATGAATTGCATGAATCATGAAGCAAACCACATACCCAGTTCCACCCGAACTGATATAAGTTGGAGCTGCCTTGATGGTGTGGCACACCTTCCATTTGGGCACGTTTGTCCTTGGCCTCGTTGTGGAGGGCTAGCCATTCTTTTGAGCACCACTCATTGACCAACACCTCCCAACAATCCATCCGATCCGCACACCATCTCGGAGGCGCCTAAGTTAGCAAATAGAAACTTGAGCGCTACGGCTAAGAATTACTAAATGAAGGAACTTAAGTAGAAGGCCTTAAGAATTACCTTCATGTACTGCTCCTTACTCAGGAACTTATCGCGGCA
>NW_025280543.1:0-1216 GCF_018294505.1 Triticum aestivum
ATTGCAAGTTTGCTAGATCGGTATGGGCAATAGTCCAAATTGCTTCGAATCTATATCCTCCACGCAGCGTACGGAAAATGTTTGGCAATTGGTTGAGGGGAATAGATAAACAATTGTCTAAGCACATTCTTGCGGGGGCGGCTGCCTTATGTTGGGCGTTGTTGCTAACCAGGAATGATATTGTTTTTAATCATAAAAGTGTTTCATCTCCTATGCAGGTAATTCATATATGCTCGCGATGGCTCCGTATGTGGTCTATCCTGCAGAGGCCGGAGGACAGAGACCTTTTTATGATAGCTTCTACCCGGTTGGAGTGCTCGGCCAGGGACATTTTTTACCCCCATGGATGGCGGTGTGACCTTCGGATTGGACCGGCATCACCTTAGGCCTCTTTTATCTTTTTTTGCTACTGCTGGCGTTTTTTGCCTTTTTATCTTGGCTTCTAGTACTTTGAAACTTTGGCTGTGTGCATCTAGCTATGCAGAGGCCGGGTGATCTTTGATGCGGTTGTATCAACTCGATATTTCAATTCAATGAAAAGCCCTTTATCGAAAAAAAATATGTGATTCTATAGCCATGTCCATTGAAGGGTATATCTCCACAGCACTATTGATACCTGTTCCCCTGTACTACTTATACTTGATGGCTAGTTGTAGATCAAAGAACCAATCAGTGCTCCCCACAAACAGGCCAATACTCCACATGTTCCCTTCCTTCCTATCCAACCTCCACAACTTGCATGACTATTTCACCCTAGTCCTTGCTGGATCCAGCCACAGCTTCAGGGTGCATGGCCCACAGCTTCAGGGTGCATGGACGATGCCGGCGGTGGCCATGGCCGACTGACTAGACTGCTTCTTCTTTTTCTTCTGCCAGATTATCAACTTACTACCTTTTTATATTTGCAGCTCACAGTCAACTACTTGGACCGGAGACTTTTTTCAGGTTTTCATTCTTGAAAAGGAGGATATATAAATCTCGGCCTTTGCGTAGGTTAATGCAGACTGGGTCTTGTTATTTCAGTTGATTCGCACCGGCCGGCCAGTTGTTTCCAGTTAACAGGTACCTTATACTATATGTTTCTAGTCTCACTACATATAAGTGTTTTTCAATCTCAAACCAAAAAAAGTATAAGTATTTTCTAGCTAGACTGCTTCTGGTTGTTCTTCCGCTAGATGATCAGCTCGGTGCCATTATTTATTTGCGATTCACCATC
>NW_025280544.1:0-1216 GCF_018294505.1 Triticum aestivum
TTATGGGCAGCCCCATGCCTCAATATATATAGGGGGGAAGGGGGCTGCGCCCCCTTTAGGGTTTTCCCACCCCCTAGGGGCGGCGGCCAGCCCTAGATGGGTTTTGGGGTGCGGCCAAGAGGGGGGGAGGAGTCCATCCTCCCCAAGGCACCTCGGAGGTGCCTTCCCCCTCGAGGACTCTTCCCTCTAGGGTTCCCTAGGCGCATGGGCCTCTTGGGGCTGGTGCCCTTGGCCCATGTAGGCCAAGGCGC
Organism: Triticum aestivum; assembly: GCF_018294505.1. Classification (NCBI taxonomy): domain Eukaryota; kingdom Viridiplantae; phylum Streptophyta; class Magnoliopsida; order Poales; family Poaceae; genus Triticum; species Triticum aestivum. The sequence goes on from NW_025280544.1 coordinate 252, forward strand.
ACCCCCTACAGCCCATGTGGCCCCCCGGGGCAGGTGGCCCCACCCGGTGGGCCCCCGGGACCCTTCCGGTGGTCCCGGTACAATACCGATGACCCCGAAACTTGTCCCGATGGCCGAAACAGGACTTCCTATATATAAATATTTACCTCCGGACCATTCCGGAACTCCTCGTGACGTCCGGGATCTCATCCGGGACTCCGAACAACATTCGGTAACCACATACAAGCTTCCTTTATAACCCTAGCGTCATCGAACCTTAAGTGTGTAGACCCTATGGGTTCGGGAGACATGCAGACATGACCGAGACGTTCTCCAGTCAATAACCAACAGCGGGATCTGGATACCCATGTTGGCTCCCACATGTTCCACGATGATCTCTTCGGATGAACCACGATGTCAAGGACTCAATCGATCCCGTATTCAATTCCCTTTGTCTATCGGTATGTTACTTGCCCGAGATTCGATTGTCGGTATACCGATACCTTGTTCAATCTCGTTACCGGCAAGTCACTTTACTCGTTCCGTAACACATCATCCCGTGATCAACTCCTTGGTCACATTGCGCATATGATGATGTCCTACCGAGTGGGCCCAGAGATACCTCTCCGTTTACACGGAGTGACAAATCCCAGTCTCGATCCGCATAAAACAATAGATACTTTCGGAGATACCTGTAGTGCACCTTTATAGTCACCCAGTTACGTTGTGACGTTTGATACACCCAAAGCACTCCTACGGTATCCAGGAGTTACACGATCTCATGGTCAAAGGAAGAGATACTTGACATTGGCAAAGCTCTAGCAAACGAACTACACGATCTTTGTGCTATGCTTAGGATTGGGTCTTGTCCATCACATCATTCTCCTAATGATGTGATCCCGTTATCAACGACATCCAATGTCCATAGCCAGGAAACCATGACTATCTGTTGATCACAACGAGCTAGTCAACTAGAGGCTCACTAG
>NW_025280545.1:0-1215 GCF_018294505.1 Triticum aestivum
CACGAACGGCGATGACACGGTAGTAGACGTTCTGTGGTAACGATGCGGCGTCAATATTACTAAATACTCGGAGCGCGATAAAATCATGATTTTTTTTGCACGACGTCGGCACATGTGCTATAGGAACGATCGTATTTTTTCATAATTTTTGGTGATGGAGAAGTATCCGAAAAATTCCCTCTACGCGGATTGCCCTTCGCGCGTCTATGACTGTTGTCGGCGGCCTCCGGGAGCTAGCATGCCGCCAAATCTTGCGCCGGCGGCCTCTCACAAGTCTGGAACTATTTTCGCGGTTGCAAACTCCCGGCACGCGTGTCCGGGGTGTGCCCCCCTCACGAACGGCGCTGCCGCCGGCACCTGGAGGAGGGAAACGGACGCGTGGGGCCTACACGGAGGGGATCTTGCTGTGGGACTTCCTCGGATGTTGCTCCAAAGTGTCCCTATGGGCTGACCTAACACAACCGGGTGCGGAGGTCCATTGGTCAAAGCCCGTCCGTGCAAAGTCAAAGTGGTAGATCCCGTGGTCAAACGCTATAGGGTTAGGCGGGACGGGGGCACTGGGGGGTAGCAATGCCACCGGAGCGTCGCACCGGGCCCTCATACATGCGGGGTGGTGTGGTGGCATGTCCGAAGAGGCGGGACGCGTCTCCGGGGCGTGGCCCCCCTCACGGACGGCGATGACACGGTAGTAGACGTTTTGTGGTAACGATGCGGCGTCAATATTACTAAATACTCGGAGCGCGATAAAATCATGATTTTTTTGCACGACGTCGGCACATGTGCTACAGGAATGATGGTATTTTTTCATAAATTTTGGTGATGGAGAAGTATCCGAAAAATTCCCTCTACGCGGAATGCCCTTCGCGCGTCTACGGCTGTGGCCGGCGGCCTCCGGGGGCTAGCATGCCGCCAAATCTTGCGCCGGCGGCCTCTCACAAGTCTGGAAGTGTTTACGCGGTTGCAGACGCCCGGCATGCGTGTCCGGGGTGTGCCCCCCTCACGAACGGCGCTGCCGCCGGCACCTGGAGGGGGGAAACGGACGCGTGGGGTCTACACGGAGGGGATCTTGCTGTGGGTCTTCCCCGGATGTTGCTCCAATGTGTTCCTATGGGCTGACCGAACACAACCGGGTGGGAAGGTCCACTGGTCAAAGCCCGTCCGTGCAAAGTCAAAGGGGTAGATCCCGTGGTCAAACGCTACAGGGTTAGGCGGGAC
>NW_025280546.1:0-1215 GCF_018294505.1 Triticum aestivum
CTTGATATTGTGCTTCTGAGTGGTTATGCCACCATTTTTGTGAATGTCTCAAATCTCTTCTGAGCATTTACAGCCGTTATGCTGTCCGAGTCATCCCAGGTTTTCTAAGTAGTCTGATGCATTTGCAAATTCCTTCCTCCCGCTTCGATGTTCCTTTGGGCCAGATTAACCACACTAATCGGTGTGTTGAGGTAATTATTACCTCGACATATATGTTGGAATTATTATTATGACCCTAAGTGCTTAGGGGATCATCTAGTAATTTAGCCATGATTTGTGTTCCCAGTGTGATGATTCTGGCCATCATTCTCGAAAGCATTCCGTGATGCTACTTAGTAATAGGTATTCTGTTCCTGGGTTCTTGAACCCGAGATTCACCCTACTTACATCATGTTGATAGTGTTGTTAGTTCCTTTAGGATACTAGTAACCTTTGCGATAGTCCTCGAGGTTCATGGTACATCCTTCTTCCAATTACCATGAATCATTCTTGGCAGGAGTTTCTCTGAACCAAAAGATCACAACAGGCCCTCTAGGAGTTCTCCATGCTATATTGTGACTCTGCCAGCTCAACCTTTCTGCATGGGTTATCCGGAAGAATTATGTTGAACTTTGTTCGGCATACCAACCCATGTATCCACAACTCAGAAAGTTATATGTTCCTTTGAGTTGTCCCTCTTTAGTTGTCTACTGACCTTCGTCTATCAATTGATAGTCAAGAGTATGCGTGCGTTCGTTTATCGATGCCTATTACTCTTGTGGTCCGTCAAGCCATTCTATCGCAGAATGACTAGGAGAAACAAACTCCAGTACCTCTTCCATATCCAGGATTGGGTCAAAGAAGTTGTGCTCCGCAGAACAAATTGCTAATCCAGCTTTTGATTCTGTTCTACCCTGAAGTATTACCGTCTTATGTCAGGATTTTCATGAGGATTGCACCGGCTCTTGTGAATTCTTGATGTAGTGATACTTCTCGCCATCATTATTCATCCCTCGGTTCCGTGTTGTCGCAACCGGAAGGCCGACAAGTGAATCGTGATGTGTGAATTCAATACTCCTAGCAACCTTGTTGCTTGGTAGTTAATGGACAATAATTTCATTCTTAGCGTGTTGGTTTTGAATCATCATTCTAAGGTTGATTATGCTACCTAGTCCTTATTTCGGTGCACCCTTCGATTGATGAGTTAGGATCTTGTCAAGTCCTCACTCATTTGAT
>NW_025280547.1:0-1215 GCF_018294505.1 Triticum aestivum
TTTTTCCATAGAATGAACTGGCGCTTGACATCTCCAAGTCTGCTCTCCCCTTCGGGTGTAGGTTTGTCAATCTCCAGGTCCTCAAACCCTTGGACTATGTCTTCCACCGTGACACGAGCATAGCCATATGCAATGGGGTTGTTGTGGTGGAGTGCTCCAGGTGTACAGGGTAAAGCACTGCCGCTAGCTACCTTCGTGGAAACGTTCCCCACGGGATAATGCAGATCACATTCTTTCATCTCCTTTACATCATCCACGGGGTAGTGAGGCTCCGGTGCACGAATCTCGATCATCGGTGCACTAGCACCAGGCGGGGCATCCGTGGAAGCCACGCTGCTTCTCCGCTGCTGGCTTCCGCGATCCGCTTCATGATCTTCATGCGGCCCTGCAGCCGATTTTTCTTTTACTAGTTCATGCACGGTCTGCTTCAACTCATGGAGTTCCGATGCAAACTTCGTCATAAGATCTGCATCCCGGTCCGTCTTTCTCTTACGGCTTCTGTAACAGTACGGGTCATTGTTCTGGGAAAACCCTACTTTCCACGGAACTTTGCCTTTGCCTCGTACACGTCCTCCGTGTTCATCATTCCCGAGGGCTGTTGTCAGTGCGTCTTTCTCTCTGTTGAACTTGATCAAGCCCTCTTGAGCTTGGGTCATTGCGTCAATAAGGGCTTGGGTGGGAGCAAACTGTCTCTGCCGGTGAACACACACCCCTGTCTTCGGGTCTAGCGATCTCCCATGCCCGTACCACCAGCTTTTGGCCCTTGGGTCCCATCCCTCTGTACCTAGAGGGATTCCTCGCACCCTCAGGTCCTCCTCCATCTTCTGCCACCTAGGCTCCGAAAGGCGGTATCCTCCTGGCCCCATAATATGATGGAACTTTTTCTTACTCGCATTATCCTTATTTTTTTGATATTTCCTTGAAATGCTCCGATTTCTTTTGCCTCACAAATTCTGGCCAATCATCTTTCAGTTTCTCATGTTGTCCATTGAAATCCGGAGTCTTGCCCTTGTTGACATAGTCACGGGTTAAATTTTTCTTGAAGTTCCGGAATGCTTCGCCCATCTTCTGAAGAGCGAACTCTTTAACTAGCCTCCTCCTCTGACGTCCACCCGGAACCTCGTTACCGAATTCATCGACTTTGTTGTATTCCAGAGGTAGAATGAAATGTTCCATAAGCTTTCTCCAGCAATCCTTTTTCGTTCTCTTGTCGAC
>NW_025280548.1:0-1215 GCF_018294505.1 Triticum aestivum
CCTAAGGAAGTTTCATTACTCGAGAACTAAAAAATCTAAGCATATTATCTCTATGGTATTTTTGGTGTTTTTTATGGGCATCATCTGTGGTTTATCTTGGATCCGAGTGAAAATTTCATCATATTTTGGACACTCCTCTAAGTTTTTCAGATCAGAATACTACAAGTAGATCGAGATCTTATGGTGTTGCCCACAAAAGCTTCATTATTCGATCACAAACAATTCAAAGCAAGGTATCTCCATGGTACTTTTTAGTTCTATTAGAAAAAAAATACTACCAGACAGATTTTCTTCCATCAAAGATTAAGTGATAGCATATGGTACATTTGTTTATCATGGATTCAAGAGACAATATTCACTAATTTTTCTTAAGGTCGAGCAGGCCACAAGTGCCTCCGGCGCTTACTTTTCGTTTCATCAAATTCGTATATAGATTGTGCCACAACAAGTTTTTCGTCATACAAAACCACTGGTAGAACAGAATGCAACTGCTGCAAAAGGATGGGAATAAGGTGTCTGAATAGAGGAATCTGTGGAAGATTATGGCCTTCGGATGTTTTTATAAACCATTCATTCCATGGATTTCCCAATTTTAGTCTGAAAATTCTTGGCTAAAGTAGCTAGGTACTAAAGGGATTTAGGTATAAGTACTGCTAAATCCCTAATCCCGCCGCCGCCAAGCCCCCCTCCCCATCTCCTCCTCCCTCGCCGCCGCCGCCGCCACAGGGTGCGGCCGGGCAAAGCCCTGGTCGGCATCGGCGGCGGTGGGGATCGATTGTCCCCTTGCGCAAAGGGCTGGCGCGGGCTGGTTCTTCGGGTGAGGGCTTGACGCTGCCGGGTGTCAGGGCATGTTCATCAATCGGCGCTTTGCGTTTGGTGCGGCGGAGATGCGGCGGACGGCATGTCATGAGGCTGGAACCCGGCGGAGCGGCAATGTGGTGGTGGTGGGGTGCCTCCGGCGGCCGGCCGATCTGGCGCTAGGCTCCAGGACGCGGAGTCGCTCGGGGCGTTCTGGACTTGGCTGCCCGATCTTCCCTTTTGGCTGAGATCTGAGTGTGTCGGGTCTAGCCAGGGCTGACTATGGTGGTCTTGTTGTGGCCTTGGGCCACGACGGCGACCTAGAGTTGGGCACTGGTTTACCCCGCCGTTGCTGTCGTTCCTGCTGAGTGTGGTCTTGCAGCGTCGGGGCTGCGAGGCTTCAGATTAATGGCGGCG
>NW_025280549.1:0-1215 GCF_018294505.1 Triticum aestivum
GTGAAGAAAAAGAAGAAAAGATTACTAGAAGATTAGTTTTAGGATTTTCTTTTATTTCCTTGCAATTTTCCTTTTATTGGAAACTTGTAAAGACATTGTAATATTCTTACTATAATAAAAATTATGATTCTATTTCATTTTTTGTTTTTAACGGTGTGAAAAATCCTCCTTTGCTGCATATTTAACATACTTACAGTTACTTGAGTGCAAGTGAGTAACTGATATACCAGTTGGGTTAGAGCTGGCCTCCTGAGGTAAATCTTCATGACATTGAGGACTAACACAGGGCATGCAAGTAACAACGGGTGAATAATGGGGACAGTTCTTATAAAGCTGATACTTATGAACTTGTTCATTAGTTTCATATAAACTTTACACCATCATAATTCAGTAGTGTGATGTGCAAACTTAACATTCACGAGGCAGTATAAATAGGAGTATATACTCAAAATTCATTTCCATTATAATCTTACTCCTACAATATTCACACCATGTAATTCTGGAAATATATGCTCATATCTAGTTCTGCATAAAAAATGACAGTATTGACATGTTATAAATAGTTTGTTTGTCTTTCTGTTTATTTTGTTACATTTTGCAGGGATAATGTGAAGAAAAAGAAGAAAAGATTACTAGAAGATTAGTTTTAGGATTTTCTTTTATTTCCTTGCAATTTTCCTTTTATTGGAAACTTGTAAAGACATTGTAATATTCTTACTATAATAAAAATTATGATTCTATTTCATTTTTTGTTTTTAACGGTGTGAAAAATCCTCCTTTGCTGCATATTTAACATACTTACAGTTATTTGAGTGCAAGTGAGTAACTGATATACCAGTTGGGTTAGAGCTGGCCTCCTGAGGTAAATCTTCATGACATTGAGGACTAACACAGGGCATGCAAGTAACAACGGGTGAATAATGGGGACAGTTCTTATAAAGCTGATACTTATGAACTTGTTCATTAGTTTCATATAAACTTTACACCATCATAATTCAGTAGTGTGATGTGCAAACTTAACATTCACGAGGCAGTATAAATAGGAGTATATACTCAAAATTCATTTCCATTATAATCTTACTCATGCAATATTCACACCATGTAATTCTGGAAATATATGCTCATATCTAGTTCTGCATAAAAAATGACAGTATTGACATGTTATAAATAGTTTGTTTGTCTTTCTGTTTATTTTGTTACATTTTGCAGGGATAA
>NW_025280550.1:0-1215 GCF_018294505.1 Triticum aestivum
TGTCACACCCTAGCTAGTCATGCATTAGAGTGTTGCATCATGTTTACTCTTTCATCAGAAACTTGAAATGGGGATGACAGAACCCCCAGTCCCCTCTGAAACCAACTAGGGCTACTAAGATAATTTTTCAATGAACCTGAAATGCCCTTCTAAAATGCCCATCATTTTTGTCTTGGTTCAGAACCTCTGCCAAAAATGGTGCACATTTTCCTAGGCCATCCTAGGGTTTTTGAATTAAATCATAAATATTTGAATTTGAGCATTTAAAATAATATAAAATATTTAAATGCTCAAATATCTCCAAACTAAAATGTTTCATGTTGGAAATAATCCAACTATGGGCCAGGAATAGTTTGGTGATTTTTGAAGTTGCCTAGGTATTTTATTTAATTCAACAAAGTTGCAGATATATTAAATAAAAACAGAAAACAGAAAAGAAAGGGGAAGACTTCCCTGTGCGGCCCAGCCAGCTGGCCGGCCCAGCCAGCAACCGACCCAGCCCAGCACTGTAGCTCCCCGTCGTCTTCCTCCCCTCGCCCCGAAGCTGCTGCGTGCTCGCGGGCGCGCGGCCGCGCGGCCACCTCCTGCTTGCCGACGCCCTCCTGGCCGCGTGGACGACGCCCGCAGCCCGTCCCGATCCCCCCTGCTCTCTCTCTCTCACTCTCCCCGGCTCTCTCCTTCCTCTCCCTCGCTCTCTCTCTCACACGGCCGAACACCACCGTCGCCACCGTTTGCCGTAGCGGTCGTCTCCAACCACCCCTCGCTCCCCCGACTAGCTCAGAAGCTCCGCCACAACTCCCTCTTCCTCCCCACCGCTCCACGGGTCTCCGGAAGCCCTGCATCGCCGCCACGTCGCCGTTCCCCTCTTCGGACTCCGACCACCGTCGCCGTCAAATTCGTCGTCTCCGGCGCGTCCCCGAGCCCGCTTCGACGCCCACTGCAACCGCGGTGAGCCCCCGGAGCGTTTCCCCCTTCTTCCCTGGTCTCTCCCGACCTCTAGGCCCTAGCTCCACCTCGACCGAGAGCTCCACGCCGCCGGCGATGTCGCCGTCGTGGCCACGGTCGCCGTAGCGCCCAACCGAGCACACCATCGTGCTCCACACATCACCAGGAGCACGTAGAACGCACCAACGCCTCCCCAAACCCCCTGCAACACTGATCCCGACCGCACCCGAACTCCGGCCGCCGCAGCCGAGCTCGCCGCCGTCAACTCCG
>NW_025280551.1:0-1215 GCF_018294505.1 Triticum aestivum
TAAAACAGGGCAATAGGTTCCTACCTCATCAACTACTTCCCAATACCCACATGTTATCAATCCTACTCATGCAATGTTTGAGGGTTGAATCTAATGCATAAAAACTGGGTATGAAAGGGATATGATCAAAGTGTGAACTTGCCTGCAATGTTGATGAAGATGATTCGCACTCAAAACTCTTGATAGTTCTACTCGTCACACTCCGGTCAATCTATCGTAAGCAGGCAATAGTAACCACACATAAGCAATCACTCAAAAGATCGGAAAGAATAAAGAAACAATTTGGACAACATCAAAACCAAGCAAATAACTCTTGCAACATAAAACAATTTCTAACAGTACCAAAATTATATGAATTTGGCCTTATCAGAAAGTTTAGGTCAAGAGCTTCGATTTGCAAAAAGAATCAACTAAATCGGAGCTACGAAACTCAAGTTACGATCAAAAGAAGATTCAAATTAAAATCTGATCTAATTCAAATTTTAAAATTTCAAAAACATGTTTGAGTTGGATTACTCGATAAAGGGGATTATAACGAAGAAGTGGGCGTTGGTTTCGTTGGATTTGGACAAACGACTAAAAAGGTGTGCTAGTTTGAAAACAGGGGCCAATCTGTAAATAAAATACTCACAAACGAGTACCTGGCAGAAAACTAAAATAAAAGAAAAAGACTAAAATGCGAACGTTCACTACAGAAACTTACGCGACGAAAAACCGTTCACTACAGAGGCTAAACCAGCGAACGTCCATTTAATAAAACAAAACGTTTTAGAGAAAAAATAAACACCTCGATCTGGACGGTTGGATCCAGATCGGACGGACGAGGGCAGGCGGCGGTTACCGCGGTGGCTGGAGTCGCCGGCGGCGGATAAAACGGCGGCGATGGCGTCGGCTACACGCGGGGAGGCGGCTCCGGTGGTCGAGGAGGGCAGCGGAGCAGTCGGGGAGGGGCGGCGCGGTGCGGCGGAGTCGATGGTGGCGCCTGCGGCGGTCGGCGGTGGCGGTGGAGTGCGGGGCAGGGCAACGAATCTCGCCGGCGGCGGTCGGCGGCGGCGGTGGAGTGCGGGGCAGGGCAACGGATCTCGCCGGCGGCGGCTGCTTCCGGCGAGCGCGGCGGAGATGCGAAAAGGAGAGGGGGGGTCCCGGGCGGCGGCTTTATGAGGGGGGGCCTGCGCGAGGCTTGGAGAAGGGGACAGGAGGAGGCCGGAGGCGGCA
>NW_025280552.1:0-1215 GCF_018294505.1 Triticum aestivum
AGCCACTTCCTGACAATCCACCTCGATATGCAAGCTAGATATGTTAAAAATTTCTGCGAGTTCTACCACCCTTTTGCATGCTAGCAGCTCCATTTTCTGTGGATCCCCTCCCTGCGGGTGATAATTGCATGCAGCTCCTAGGAATGCTCCTTCGTCGTTCCTGAAGACCACGCCCACTGCCCCTTTCTCCCCCATCTTCGTGCACGCCCCGTCAACATTAGCCTTGACCCATCCTGCATCCGGAGTGCTCCATCGCTGCTATTGGACCACAACAGGGACTTTGCTTGCCTTGCCATGGATTGTCTGCCATTCCTCCATGAGCCTTCGCACCCTTGCTGCTATATCTGCTGCCTCTTCTATCTTCTTTCCCTCCCGAGTATTATTCCGTGCCATCCATAAGGCGTAAAGGCTCTGCACCATGATCGCTCTCTCATCTTCTGTTGCTTCCGCAAACCAGCTCAGAAGCCAGTGAGCTAATGCACTCTGAGAGTAGATCATCTCCGGCGGGATCGCCACCGGCACTCCCATTTCCGAGTGCATGATTTTCCAAAACATTGCGGAATGAGGGCATCTCCAAAACCGGTGCAAGTTCGTTTCCTCTCTTCCACAAGCCGCACAAAATACCCCCGGTTTAATCCTTCTTCTATGTAGTTCCGAACCTACAGCAAGCCCATTCCATAAAAGCCTCCAGGTATGAACCTTGACTCTGCCCGGAGCCATCGTGTCCCACAAGTTCATCCAGGCTTTATGATTCGCCACCGACGAAGACGAGCCCGGCGAGCCCCTGCGAGCCCTCTTCTTCTCCATGCAAAGGTGGTAGGCCGACCTGACTGTAAAGACTCCGTTCTTCATATAGTTCCATGCCAGATAGTCTTGTACCATCGGCCCTCCCACTGGAATTTGTATTATCTCGGATGCTTCATGTGGCGGAAACATATTTTGCACCTTTACTTGATCCCAACCAGTGCTGGACTCATTTAGTAAGTGCATTACCTTCGTCATACCAGGAACAAAAACCTGGCCCAGTGGCTTCAGGCTTCCTTTGCGAGGGATCCAATTGTCATGGTGAATACCAACTTGGGAGCCATCACCAATACGCCACACCAGCCCCTCCAAAAGAAGATCTCGGCCGTGCAATATGCTTCTAAACATGAAGGAACCCCCACCCGGGCAAGTTGCATTACGAATGGATCCTTCTGAGTAATACCTCACCTT
>NW_025280553.1:0-1215 GCF_018294505.1 Triticum aestivum
TGTTGTCCTAATGCAGTAAAAGAGAGCAGGAGCGAGAGAGTGGGATTGTATCGGAATGAACAAGGGGGTTTTGCTTGCCTGGCACTTCTGAAGATAACATTGAGTCTTCATCAGTGTCAACGATCACATCATCGGTATCACGTCTATCGAGAGGGGACAAATACCGGCAACACAGAAAGGAACACAATCAATGCAATGCACAATATGATGCATGATCATGACATGGCAAAATGAATGTGTTTTGAGCTAATGCAACTAGCAACAGATTAAATGAAGTTGGTTTGAATACAAGATTCAAATTTAAACTCCATATGTGATTATTCAAATGCCATTTAATTGATTTGTGCTAAACAGCATCTATAAGTTGTTCTAACATGCATGAAAATGGTACATATGGATTCCTTGAATTTTTCTGATAATTTTTCATATATAAATTATTTAATTTGGAGTTACGGTTAATTTTCTATGATTTTTAGAAGTTTTAGGCATTTTCTGGAATTTTCTGATTATTTAGAATTAAAATAATTCCAGAAAATGAATTATGGCGTCAGCATGACCTCATGCTAACCTCAGCAGGTCAACGGGCGGTCCAGGTCAAACCTGACGTGTGGGGTCCACACGTCAGTGACAGGGGGGGTTAACCGGGGTTAATCTAATTTAATTAAAAGGTTAGGGGGGGTCGGGCCCACTGGTCAGTGTCAGGATTAATTAACAGAGTTGATTAAATTTAAACTAATCCTAAACTAAAATTAGTCAGGGCCGGGCCCACATGTCATTGACCCAGGGGAGGTCAAACCCCCTGGTCAACCGGGGCTAATGCGCCGGCGTTTAGCCGCCGGCGACAGCAAACGCGGCGGAGGGGCTCGGGATCGCCGCTCCGGCGACCATTCGGGCGGCGGAGACCACCCACGCGAAGCCCAGACTCGCGCGCGTCTGGTAGTGCAAGTGGGAGGAGCTGGGGTGGCCGGAGCTGCCGGCGGCGAGCCCCTTTGCGGCTGCCGGAGTTCGGGCAATCTCGGGGTCGGGGTTAGGGAGCACGGCAGGAGGAGCTGGGGCGTGCTACGGACTCCTGAGATCACGGTGAGCACGTCGGTGGGCTCGGATACGAGCTGGGGTGGCTGTGGCCACGGCCACGCCATGGCCGGCGGCGAGAGATTCTCGGGCAAAGTGGTGGGGCTAGCTAGAGAGGGAGGTGGGGCACGGGGAGAGGGGAAT
>NW_025280554.1:0-1215 GCF_018294505.1 Triticum aestivum
CGCCGCGCACCTCGTCGCCGGCGCCGCCCCGCGCTCCGGCCGCCGCTCCGGTGCGCCCGGCCCCTCCTCGTCACCGGCGCACCTTCTCCTCGTCTCCGACCGCTCTCCGGCGAGTCTATCTGGCGAGATCTGGGCTGCATCGAAATCCGTGCCAAGAACCCTAGATTTGGAGGTGGTAATTTGAGTTGTGGTATGCGAGTTGCTTCGAAGTCAAGTGTTGATTCCATACCTTTCCCAAATGGTGTTCTCATACTCCGATGTGAATACCAATCCTTCATGATAATCGAGATTGTCATGTCAATCCTCTTCTCAACCGGTGTGCTTCTCCTCAAGTGGATCCGTTCACTTCAACATTCGCAAGACCAATTATCACTTTTTCTCAACGGTGTTCGTTTCATCCATTCCAAATTGTCTTTGTTTTTCCCGCCCTCCCTCCCTTGTTTTTCTTTAAGGACTCGGACTTCTTAATCGAGTATCCATCTTATTGATGTGAAGTCTCTTCATTCTTTTCCTTCAATGTCCTTATCCGGTGATTCTCATGAAGATTCTAACGGAGCTTCAAGTTCGTCACTTTTCACTCGTTTTCTTCTCTGGTGGATTCTATTCAAGCTCTCGGTGTCGACCATATTCTTCTCTGTATTTCAATGCCTTCTCATACCGGTGCACCTCATAATCTTTCACCGCTCGCTATTCTATTGTTCCGGAGTGCTCAAGATATCTCGAAGATTCATGTTTTCCAGTCTGCTTTCATTCAAGATCTTTCGAGGATGTCACTTCATTCAAGCCTTTTAATTCAACCGGGGCAATCTCTCCTTTAATCTTTTCAATGGTGTTTCTTTGAATGGGCCCTAACCCACAGGTCTTTCCCAGGATCTTACCTGACTTTTCTTATTCTCTCGTAAGAATGATTCTTCATCAGTCAAATGCCTTCTCCGAGATCTTTCACACTATTTTCATCGTTGGCTCAACCTCTCCTCTTTTAATCATCCCGGAGTGTCTCAATAATTCTTGGTGGTGTTTTTCGTCGTCATTTGAAGAGCGAAGAAGAGTTTCTCCTCAATCTTGTCCGTTCTCTCAAAGATTCATGATGCTAGCTTTATGCCATCCTCTCATAATTGTTTTCGATCATGAGAATTCTTTTCACCCATCCGAAGCAAATTCAAGAGTCTTCTCAGTTGGATTATCCGGAGCCCATCATTTCAGAAGACTTGTTCA
>NW_025280555.1:0-1215 GCF_018294505.1 Triticum aestivum
AGCCACCTTTTGGGGCTTTGCTCCAAAAGATCTTGGGGATGACATGGATGGATAGGAGCCATTTTTGGGGCCCCTCATGGGGGTGTGGCCGGCCACATGGGGTATCCCCCCTTGGGGACCCTCTTGTTCCTTGGTTTCACTCCTAGGTCCTTGTGGAAGGACTTCATTCATGTGCATTTTGGGTTTTTTGTGAAACTACCCTACCCCCTTGGGATTTCCTATAAATAGAGGTGGAGGGGCAGCCCTCCACACTCATCCCTTGCTCTCATACACATGCCATGCATTATCTGGCTTCTTCTCTCCCTCCCACGAAAAGAGTTTCGTAGAGCCGTAAGGCTGTCTGGGTTCCGGCAGGAACTAGTTCTGGACGGCGAAGCCCTGCCAGATAGATGACACCGTATGTGTGCAACTCTGTAGAGAGATCGTAGTTTCGGTCTTAGTTCGTGAGTGCCTCCCGAAGGGCTGTCCATGTGACCGTCCGAGTTTCGAAGGTCCTCCCGAAGGGCTGTCCGAGTGACCGTTCGAGTTTCGAAGGTCCTCCCGAAGGGCTGTCCGCGACACCGTCCGGGGGGCTGTTCGACCGCCTCCCGGAGGGCTGTCTGAGGAGCAGATAAGGGTATACATCCTCGCGGTTGGGAGGTTGTAAATCCTAGCTGCGGGGATCTGCACCGCCGATCGTCATCGACTCTACTTCCCGCTGCGCTACGAGTCGGTAACGAAAAAGATCAAACCATGTATGCAGTCTCCATAGTGGTCCTGGGCTGGTGCGTAGGTCGGAATTTTTTTTGTTTTCTGCTGCGTTCCCCTACAATTTTTGCGTTCACTATGCATCATTCAAAGCGACGTCATCAATTTCCAACACGTTCTGACATCATTTGCTGTTTTCCAGTCATTTACCGATTTCTTTAGAGAGCTAAATGATGGTGAAATTGAAAATCACTACAAAATGAACTCTGAAAATGTTGGCACTTGGCATGGTATCATCATTTCACCCGCATAGCATGTGCAAAAGAGTAGAGAGGGTCACGGCGAAAACTGGACGCACCTCGTGTACAAACTGGACAATCTCTTTCGGAGTATCAGGGTTTCGGACGAGAACTCATCTGTTACACGGGCACCTCAATGTTTTTTAATCTTTTTTGAACTCCAGCCTATTTTTGCGTTCACTATGCATCATTCAATGCAACGTAATCAATTTTCGAACACGTTCTGACA
>NW_025280556.1:0-1215 GCF_018294505.1 Triticum aestivum
AAAACGGTGAGTAATAGTCCACGAAATGGGTCAGAATCGACAAAAAACGAGAGTGTTGATGACCGACACAATGACGCACCCCGGGGTTCGTCAATCGTCGAAATTACTCCGGGACCCCAAAAAAGTGAGTAATAGTCCATGAAACGGACCAGAATCAGCCAAAACTGCGATTGTTGATGACCGACACGTAAGTGCACCTTGGGGTTCAGTAACTATGGAAATCACTACGGGACCCCAAAACGGTGAGTAATAGACCACGAAACGGGTCACAATCGATCAAAAATGCGAGTGTTGATGACCGACACGTAGACGCACCCCGGGGTTCGTCAATCGTGGAATTCACATCGAGACCCCAAGACTGAGTAATAGTCCAAGAAACGGATCAGAATCGGCCCACACTGCGAGTCCGGACGACCAACACATAAGCACTCCTTGGGATGCGACAACCATGGAAATTGCTCTGGGACTCCAAAATGGTGATTAATAGTCCATGAAACAGGTCAGAATCACAAAAAACCGCGAGTGTTGATGACCGACACATATATGCACCCCGGGGTTCGTCAATCGTGGAAATCACTCCGGGACCCCAAACAGTGAGTAATAGTCCATGAAACGGGCCAGAATCGGCCAAAAGTGCGAGTATTGATGACCGGCACGTAAGTGCACCTTGGGGTTCAACAACTATGGAAATCGCTATGGGGCCCAAAAACGGTGAGTAATAGTCCACGAAATGGGTCAGAATCGACAAAAAACGAGAGTGTTGATGACCGACACAATGACGCACCCCGGGGTTCGTCAATCGTCGAAATTACTCCGGGACCCCAAAAAAGTGAGTAATAGTCCATGAAACGGACCAGAATCAGCCAAAACTGCGATTGTTGATGACCGACACGTAAGTGCACCTTGGGGTTCAGTAACTATGGAAATCACTACGGGACCCCAAAACGGTGAGTAGTAGACCACGAAACGGGTCACAATCGATCAAAAACGCGAGTGTTGATGACCGACACGTAGACGCACCCCGGGGTTCGTCAATCGTGGAATTCACATCGAGACCCCAAGACTGAGTAATAGTCCAAGAAACGGATCAGAATCGGCCCACACTGCGAGTCCGGACGACCAACACATAAGCACTCCTTGGGATGCGACAACCATGGAAATTGCTCTGGGACTCCAAAATGGTGATTAATAGTCCATGAAACAGGTCAGAATCAC
>NW_025280557.1:0-1215 GCF_018294505.1 Triticum aestivum
AGTTAGTGAGATTGTGCAAAATGTATTGGTGGATGCCATCAACCTCCCATTGTCGGACACCATTCATTGTCGAAGAGATCGCGTACATTGGAGTCGTCCTTTTCCACCAATCAGTTGATGTTTATTCATCGGGAGTCAAGACATTGCGTGGAATTTAAGTGCAAATATATTATTGTTAATGCAGTTTGCTCAAATAAAGATAGATATACATTGCAAAAGAATGATGCAGTTTATGCAGTGTGTAACAAAACAAAAGATTTATATGCTAACTATGTCATTTTTATTTTAACTACTTTACTATGTTAACCATTATCTAACTTTTTTTGACCCACGTTGAATCAACTTTTTATTATTATGATTTTGTCCTCCTGTTGCAACACACATTAAATTCCACGTGATGTCTTTGACTCCCGATGCGTTACAACGCACGTTAAAAAATCATAATTGATGGCCATTGGAGATTATGGGCATGGCCATCGGAGATTATGATTTTTTTATTAAATCATAATATGCAATTGCCATGCCCACATTTTACTACATCACCGAGATACACAATCACTTTCATTTTCGGGAAATCGTGAACAATTGTCGAAAATCATAAACAATTTTTTAAACTTGTGAACATATCTGAGATCATGAATATTTTTCAAATTCGTGAATATTTTTTTAGAGATTTTCAAACATTTTCTAAAATCAGGAACATTTTTTAAATTCATGAACATTCATACTATTTGCAAAAAAATAAAAAATTTGAACATTAAACAATTTCTTGAATAGGCAAACATTTCAAGAATCGACAAACATTTTCTTGGAAATGGTGAAACAATTTCTGAAATTCACAAACATTTTTTTGATGTAACAAACATGTTTTAAAATGCATGTTCATTTTATGATTAAGCGAACATTTTAAGAATCATTATATTATATTGTAAGTCATGAAGTCATGCAGAAAATTACAATTTAGTCTTAGTTAATTTCAAGCATACAAAAAATATATTCAAATGACTTCGAAGTCAAGCAGAAAATTACAAGCTAAGAATGGCGTATACATTTGGCTGCCGTATCATCAGCAGGAAATATCTTAAGAGTACTCTGGCTGATATGAACAACTACAAATAACTGGATAACAGCAGAAACCTCACTCCCAGGGAAAAAAAGACCAGACTTCTGCAGCATTCTTTCAGTCGAGTAAACACCAAAAGCAAAACCACACAA
>NW_025280558.1:0-1215 GCF_018294505.1 Triticum aestivum
CGGTTGGGCTATAATGGGAACCCCTTGATAGTTCGCCTTGATTAAAGCTTTTCCAGCAATGCCCAACATTGGTTTTACCATTTGCCACCTAGCCTCTTTTCCCTTGGGTTTCCGGAGCCCGAGGGTCATCGTATTTTAGCCCCCCTTGGGCCAGTGCTCCCTCTGAGTGTTGGTCCGAACTGAGCTGCCTGCGGGGCCACCTCGGGGAAACTTGAGGGTTGGTTTTACTCGTAGCTAGTCTCATCTGAGTGTGCCCTGAGAAAGAGATATGTGCAGCTCCTATCGGGATTTGTCGGCACATTCGGGCGGTGTTGCTGGACTTGTTTTAACCTGTCGAATCATCTTGTTGTACCAAGGTACCGAGTCTGATCGGTGTGTCTTGGGTGGAGGTCTATTCCTTCGTTGACCGTGAGAGCTTGTTATGGGCTAAGTTGGGACCCCCCCTGCAGGGATTGATCTTTCGAAAGCCGTGCCCGCGGTTATGGGCGGATGGGAATTTGTTAATGTCCGGTTGTAGATGACTTGAACTAAACTTAATTAAAATGAATCAACCGTGTGTGTTACCGTGATGGCCCCTTCTCGGCGGAGTCCGGGAGGTGGACACGGTGTTGGAGTTATGCTTGCGCAGGATGTTCTTTTAGCTTCTCGTCCGTGCTTCGCTTTCTCTTCTCGCTCTCTCTTTTGCGTATTAGTTAGCCACCATATATGCTAGACGCCTGCTGCAGCTCCACCTATATTTGCCTTATCCATTCCTATGAGCTTAAATAGTTTTGATCGCGTGGGGGTGAGATTGCTGAGTCCCTGTGGCTCACATATACTACAACTCCAGATGCAGGTCCAGGTGTTTCTGCTCCAGTTGACGATTACGAGCTTCAGTGGGAGTTCGACGAGGACTCTCAGCGATACTATGTTTCCTTTCCCGATGATCAGTAGTGGTGCCTAGTTGGGGTTATCGATTCAGGACCTTGTCGCATGTTGGGGGTCTTTTCTATTTTGGCGCCGTAGTCGGGCCATGAGTGTTTGTTTGATGGATGTTATTTATGTACTCTGATGTGACGTGGCGAGTGTAAGCCAACTATGTTATCTCCCCCTTTTATTATGTATTACATGGGATGTTGTAATGATTGCCTGACTTGCGACATTGCTTTCAATGCGGTTATGCCTCTAAGTCGTGCCTCGACACGTGGGAGCTATAGCCGCATCGAGGGCGTTACA
>NW_025280559.1:0-1215 GCF_018294505.1 Triticum aestivum
TATATGGACCAGCAGATGCACCATAACGTCGAAGAATGCGGGCGGGAAGTACATCTCAAGCTCGCATAGTATCACCACGATCTCTTCCTGTAGCCTTCTGAGTTGCCTCACGCCAATCGACTTCCGAGAGATGACGTCGAAGAAGTTGCATAGGCCAAATAGCGTTTCACGGACGTGCGCGTCCATGATCCCACGGATTGCAACTGGAAGTATCTGCGTCATCAGCACGTGACAGTCGTGAGACTTCATCCCGCTGAACTTCTGCTTCGCTGGGTCTAGGTATCTGCTTATCTTCCCCGCGTAACCGTAAGGAAGTTTTACTCCTAGGAGGCAGGTGAAAAACTGCTCGATCTCCTCCTGACTTAGAGTGAAGCACGCGGGAGGGTAGTCATTTCCGGTCTTCTTAGCCTTTTTGCCTTTGCGACGACTTTCTGTGTCCTGCTTCGCCTCATCATCATCATCATCATCATCATCATCATCATCATCATCATCATCATCATATATAGCGTGAAGCTCCTGCCTGATGCCCATTGATTTCAAGTCTGCCCTTGCTTTCGGCCCATCTTTGGTCCTCTCTGGCATGTTGAGCAGGGTACCAAGCAGACTCTCGCACACGTTCTTCGTGATATGCATGACATCAAGGCTGTGAGGCACACGGTGGATCTTCCAGTACGACAAGTCCCAGAAAACAGACCTCGTTTTCCATACCTTCAGCAGCGGCTCTGGTGCCTTTCGCTTCTTTCCCGGCTCTGGCGCCTTTTGCTTCTTTCCCGGCAGTGGGCAGTCTTTCCAATTTTTCAATAGCTTGTCTATTTCCTCGCCGCTCCTCGTACACGGGCGTTTTCGGGGTTCGGTTTCACCATCGAACAGATCCTTGCGTTTCCTCCACGGGTCATCGTCGCGAAGCCACCTTCGATGTCCCATGAACACGGTTTTCGAAGACCCGGGATCTCTATCTAGCTGGCGATACGTTGTGTCATCCATGCACCTTACGCATCCAGAAAATCCGTGGACTACCTGCCCCGCAAGATATCCGTAACCGAGATAGTCGTGCACCGTCGTGAGCAGTGCGGCTCTCATAGGGAAATATTCTTTCTCTGCGGCGTCCCACGTATTGGCTGGCGTTTTCCACAGCGTGTCAAGCTCCTCTTTCAGCAGCCCCAGATACAGATTGATGTCGTTCCCTGGTTGTTTCGGCCCTTCAATTAGCATACT
>NW_025280560.1:0-1215 GCF_018294505.1 Triticum aestivum
AACGTCCGGCGAGTGATCAGACGCCGCCCCCCAGTCCTCGTCCGGCGGGTGATCAGACGCCGCCCCCCAATCCACCTCCGGCAAAGAAGCAGAAGCAGTCCTGGATTATTAACCCGGACCCTTATGTACCTAAGACCACAAAGGTACCGGAGCCATCACTGAAGCCTCTCCCCACAAGGCCTTGGGAACGTAGTGCCGAGGAAACTGCCGCGGCCGCGGCTGCTGATCATGAGAAATGGAAGGCGGACTGCAAGAAGAAAAGAGAGTCCGAGCCCAAGCCAGTATTTTCTGATGAGCAAAAGAAGTGGGCTAAGTCATTTTTGAGCACACCGTCCCAAGCCGCGAAGAATCTGCCTGACGACTATGCACGTGAACTTCGTAGGCAGGCACTCATGTTGAAGGAGAAGAAAGAGCGGGTGGAGAACCAGGAGAACAAAGCCTTGGAGGAGGCCGAGAAAATGGAATTAGAAAGTAAAAAAAGCGGGAAACGAGTTGCCCAGCTCGGGGAACAAAGTAAACAATCGATTGCCCCGCTTATAGTGAAAGCCGCCGGTCCGGATGACCCCGATATCATAGCAGCTGCGGCAGCACATGGATTGACTGTAACGAGTGCCAGAGAACAAGCGGCCAACATAGGTATTACTCTTCGTGAACTGTTAGGCCTTGATGAGCGCCAGTGAAGGAGGTAGTAATTACATATGTGAAGAATGGGCCTCTCGTCGAGCCTGCGCAGGAAGAGGATCTACCTCCACAAATGAAAGGTCTGCTGAAATGGTACAAGGGTTACATAAAAAATAAAAACGCCAAAGAATATATTTATGCGGAAGTTAGATATGAGCATCACTTCAAACATTACTATGTACAAATTCATCTGAGTGAATTGTTCCAGCTTTTCAATCTGCGCGAGCTCGACAAATCTATCATCAGTTGCTACGTTCTGTAAGTGATTTATTTCTACCCCATCTCGTTCATATTGCCTGCACTATATATATGTCCTAACTATATTGTTGTGTCCGCTATTATACATGCAGAATGAAGATTAAGGAATGCAGAGTAAGGAACATCCATGATGTTGGGTTCATTGACCCACACATCGTTAATGGATATGTGTTGGAGCATCACCCCGCCGACATGGAGGCAGACCTATGGCAGTTTCTTACAAAGCAGGAACTCAAAAGTGATATTCTATTTCCTTACCATTTTGGGTGAGTGTTT
>NW_025280561.1:0-1215 GCF_018294505.1 Triticum aestivum
CCTTCTTGCCCTTGCCATTCTAGAAACTAGTGGTTTTACAAACCATCAACAATTGATGCTCCTTCTTGATTTCTACTTTCGCGGTGTCAAACATCGCGAGTTGCTCAAGGATCATCATGTCTATCCCTGATATGTTATAGTTCATCACGAAGCTCTAATAGCTTGGTGGCAGTGACTATGGAGAACCATCACTATCTCATCTGGAAGATTAACTCCCACTCGATTCAAGTGATTGTAGTACTCAGACAATCTGAGCACATGCTCAACGATTGAGCTTTTCTCCCTTAGTTTGCAGGCTTAAGAAACTTGTCAGAGGTCTCATACCTCTTGACGTGGGCATTAGTCTGAAATCCCAATTTCAGTCTTTGGAACATCTCATATGTTCTGCGATGTTTCAAAACCGTCTTTGGTGCCACAATTTTAAACCGTTAGCATCACACACTGAACTATCACGTAGTCATCAAATCGTGTATGTCAGATGTTTCGTAACATCTACAGACGACGCTCGAGGTTCAGCACACCGAGCGGTGCATTAAGGACATAAGCCTTCTGTGCAGCAATGAGGACAATCCTCAGTTTACGGACCCAGTCCGCATAATTGCTACTATCAACTTTCAACTAAATTTTCTCTAGGAACATATCTTAGTAGAACTAAAGCGTAAGCTACGACATTATTTGCAAAGACCTTTTGACTATGTTCATGATAATTAAGTTCATCTGATTATTTAATGAACTCCCACTTAGATAGACATCCCTCTAGTCATCTAAGTGATACATGATCCGAATCGACTAGGCCATGTCCGATCATCACGTGAGACGGACTAGTCATCATCGGTGAACATCTCCATGTTGATCGTATCTACTATACGACTCATGTTCGACCTTTCGGTCTCTTGTGTTCCGAGGCCATGTCTATACATGCTAGGCTCGTCAAGTCAACCTAAGTGTTTTGCTTGTGTTCCGAGGCCATGTCTGTACATGCTAGGCTCGTCAACACCCGTTGTATGCGAACGTTAGAATCTATCACACCCGATCATCACGTGGTGCTTCGAAACAACGAACCTTCGCAACGGTGCACAGTTAGGGGGAACACATCTCTTGAAATTTTAGTGAGGGATCATCTTATTTATGCTACCGTCGTTCTAAGCAAATAAGATGTAAACATGACAAACATCACATGCAAATCATAAAGTGACATGATATGGCCAATATCAT
>NW_025280562.1:0-1215 GCF_018294505.1 Triticum aestivum
TTACATTGGACCTTTTCGCATTCTTGCCAAACGAGGAGAAGTTGCCTACCAGCTGGAACTACCTCCGCACCTCTCCAGAGTTCACGATGTCTTCCACGTTTCTCAACTCAGGCGTTGCTTCTCGGATCCTATCCGTGAAGTGGACCACGAAACGCTTGATCTCCAAGATAATCTTACATATCGAGAGTACCCCATTCGTATCCTCGATCAAGCCGAACGTACCACGCGACGTCATAATATCAAGTTTCTCAAGGTTCAATGGTCGCACCATTCTGAGGATGAAGCAACTTGGGAAAGGGAGGATCGTCTTCGACTCGAGTATCCCGCCTTCTTCTCGGAGGAACCCAAATCTCGGGACGAGATTCTTTTGAGTGGGGGTGAGTTGTCACAACCTAGCTAGTCATGCATTAGAGTGTTGCATCATGTTTACTCTTTCATCAGAAACTTGAAATGGGGATGACAGAACCCCCAGTCCCCTCTGAAACCAACTAGGGTTTACTAAAATAATTTTCAATGAACCTGAAATGCCCTTCTAAAATGCCCATCATTTTTGCCTTGGTTCAGAACCTCTGCCAAAAGTGGTGCACATTTTCCTAGGTCATCCTAGGGTTTTTGAATTAAATCATAGATATTTGAATTTGGGCATTTAAAATAATATAAAATATTTAAATGCTCAAATATCTCCAAACTAAAATGTTTCATGTTGGAAATAATCCAACTATGGACCAGGAGTAGTTTGGTGATTTTTGGAGTTGCCTAGGTATTTTATTTAATTCAACAAAGTTGCAGATATATTAATTAAAAACAGAAATAGAAAAAAAGGGAAAACCCTACCTGGCGCCACCGCAGGCCCACTAGCCAGCCCACCTGCCGGCCCAGCCCAGCACCGCTCCAGCGAGCTGCTTGCCGGCCAGGCAGGCAGGCAGGTGCCCGACGGCGACCGCGGCGTGCGCCACGCACCTGCTCGCCGCCTCGCCGCTCCCCTCGCCAGGTGACGACATGGATCGGCCTCTCTCTCTCCCCCGAACCCCCCAGACACCCCCTCTCCTCTCCAGCTCCTCCCCCTCGCACGCCCCAGCCATGGCCGACGCCATCGCCGCCACCCCCTCGCCGTAGCCGCGCCCTCCGACCACCCCACGCCGTCTCACCGTGTCCAGGAGCTCCGCCGCTGTCCACTTCATCGAGCAGCCGAGCCCCGAGCGCTCGCAACGCCCG
>NW_025280563.1:0-1215 GCF_018294505.1 Triticum aestivum
AAAACGGTGAGTAATAGTCCAGGAAACGGACCAGAATTGGCCAAAATTGTGAGTGTTGACGACTGACAAGTAAACGCACCCCGGGGTTCGACAACCATGGAAATCGCTTCGGGACCCCAAAACTGAGTAATAGTCCATGAAACGGGTTAGCATGGACAAAAACTGCGAGTGTGGATGACCGACACGTAAGCGCACCTTGGGGTTCGACAACCATGGAAATCGCTTTGGGACCCAAAAACGGTGAGTAATAGTCCACGAAACGGGCAAGAATCAGCCAAAACTGCGAGTGTTGGCACCCCGGGGTTCAAAAACCATGGAAATCGCTTCGGGACCCCAATATTGAGTAATAGTCCACGAAACGGGTCAGAATCGACAAAAACAGCAAGTGTTGATGACCGACACGTAATCGCACCTCGTGGTTCGTCAATCGTGGAAATCACTCCGGGACCCCAAAACAGTGAGTAATAGTCCACAAAACGGGCCAAAATCACCCAAAACTACGAGTGTTGAGGACCGACACGTAAACACACCCCGTGGCTCGTTAGTCTTGGAAATCACTTCGGGACCCGAAAACGGTGAGTAATAGTCCGGGAAACGGACCAGAATTGGCCAAAATGGTGAGTGTTGATGACTGGCAAGTAAAAGCACCCCGTGGTTCGACAACAATAGAAACCGCTTCGGGAACCCAAAACTAAGTAATAGCCCATGAAACGGGTAAGCATCGACAAAAAACGCGAGTGTGGATGACCGACACGTATGCGCACCTTGGGGTTCGACAATCATGGAAATCGCTTTGGGACCCCAAAACGGTGAGTAATAGTCCATGAAACATGTTAGAATCGACAAAAACCGTGAGTGTTGATGATCGACACGTAAACGCATCCCAGGGTTCGTTAATCGTGGAAATTAACCCGGGACCCCAAAACAGTGAGTAATAGTCCACGAAACAGGCCAGAATCGGCGAGTGTTGATGACCGACACGTAAACGCACCTCGTGGTTCGTCAATCGTGGAAATCACTCCGGGACCCCAAAACAGTGAGTAATAGTCCACGAAACGGGCCAGAATCAGCCAAAACTACGAGTGTTGATGACCGACACGTAAACGCACCCCAGGGTTCGTTAGTCGTGGAAATCACTTCGGGACCCAAAAACGGTGAGTAATAGTCCAGGAAACGGACCAGAATTGGCCAAAATTGTGAGTGTTGACGACTGAC
>NW_025280564.1:0-1215 GCF_018294505.1 Triticum aestivum
GGGGGGGCTTGCCTGGTTGCTCTGGCAAGAGAGAGAGGGGTCGTCGGTGATGTAGTCGACCACAGGGGCATCAGCATCGTCACGGGGTCTACCGGAGAGAAGAGGGGGGAGAAACAGTAAATACATAGCAATCAAGTGCATAACAGGACAACAAGCAGAGCTAGACGTGTTCTAACGCGGTAGTAGGTGATACCGACGAAGGGGGAAAGCATCCGGGAAAGTGTTCCCGGTGTTTCGTGTTTTCGGACAGATGAACCGGAGGGGGAAAGTTGCGTGTTTGATATGTTAGGGGTGTGTGGTGGACGAACGGGCTGCGTATCCGGAATCGTCTCGTCGTTCTGAGCAACTTTCGTGTTGAAAATATTTTAATCCGAGTTACGGATTAAAAGATATGATTTTCTAAAGATTATATTAATTTCTGGAATTTAATTAATTAATTATTTAATTTGAAAATGAATTTATGACGTCAGCATGATGTCATGCTGACGTCAGCAGTCAACAGGGTTGACTTGGTCAACCCTGACATGTGGGTCCCGTTCGTCATACACTGTTAACTAATTATCTTAGTTAAGTTTAATTAATAGTAGTTAATTAGGTTAATTAGTCATTAGGTTTAATTTATCAGGATTAATTAAATTAATTATTTACTTAATTAATTAATCATTTTTATTTATTATTATATATTTTTTTTAAGTCTTTTTTTTATTATTCCCTTTTTTTTTAAATGTTTTTAGGGGACGACCCCACTTGTCATAGGCCCCTGGGGGCCTTAGCGGGTTCGGTGTTAGCGGGCGCCTGGAGCGGGCGCTGGGCACCCACCCAGGTCGATAGGGAGGGAACGACGCTCGGTGCCGGCGGCCACAGTGAGGAGCGACAGCAGCGGCACAGGGGGCCAAGGCTGCGCGTCGACGGGCCGCGCCGCGGGACGAAAACGGCAGCGGGTGGCGTGCGTGCGCGCACACGGCGGGGAGCAGCAGCACGCAGAGCATCACCGGCGGGCGCGGTCATGGGTGCATACAGGGGCGTCGGGGCGCACGCGGCAGGGTAACGGTGACGCGGGCTGGGCGCGGTCACGGTCGCGGTGACTGAGCCCACCGGCCGGAGACCGGACGACGCGTATGGCGGCCTACGGCGGTGAATCGAGGAGGGGGAGAGGGGGAGTAGCCACGGGAGCTCACCCTGGAGCTGTTGGCGTGCTCAGACGCGTCGGGGGGG
>NW_025280565.1:0-1215 GCF_018294505.1 Triticum aestivum
AAAACGGAGTAATAGTCGAAGAAACAGGCCAGAATCGGCAAAAACTATGAATGTTGATGACAGACAGTAACTGCACCTTGGAGTTCAACAACCATGGAAATCGCTCTGGGACCCCAAAGCGGTGAGTAATAGTGCACGAAACGGACCAGAATCGGCCAAAATTGTGAGTGTTGATAACCGGCACGTAAACGCACCACGGGGTTCGTAAATCGTGGAAATCACTCCGGGACCCCCGAAACTAAGTAATAGTCCAAGAAACGGGCCAAAATCGGCCCAAACTGCGATTGTTCATGACCTACATGTAAGCGCACCTTGGGGTTCAACAACCATGGAAATCCCTTTGGCGCCCCAAAACAGTGAGTAATAGTCCACGAAACGGGTCACAATCGGCCCAAAATGCGAGTGTTGATGACCGACACATAAACGCACCCTGCGGTTCTTCAACCGTGGAAATCACTCCAGGACCCCAGAACAGTGAGTAATACTCCACAAAACGGGCCAGAATCGGCCAAAACTGCGATTGCCACAAAACGAGCCCGAATCGGCCGAAACTGTGAGTGTTGATGATCGACACGTAAACGCACCCCGGGGTTTGTTAATTGTGCAAGTCACACCGGGACCCCAAAACAGTGAGTAATAGTCCACGAAACGGGCCAGAATCATCCAAAACTGTGAGTGTTCATGACCGACACCTAAACGCATTTTGGGGTTCAACAACTATGGAAATCACTTCGGGACCCCTAAATGTTGAGTAATAGTCCACGAATCGCGTCAGAATTGGCCAAAACTGTGAGTATTGAGGACACACACGCAAACGCACCCCGGGAATTGTCAATCATGGAAATCGCTCTGGGACGCCAAAACGGTGAGTAATAGTGCACGAAGCGGACCAGAGTCGACCAAAATTGTGTGTTGATGACCGACATGTAAACGCACCACGGAGTTCGTCAATCGTGGAAATCACTACGGGACCCCCAAAACTAACTAATAGTGCAAGAAACGGGCCAAAATCGGCCCAAACTGCGATTGTTGATGATCGACACATAAGCGCACCATGGGGTTAAAGAACCATGGACATCGCTTTGGGGCCCCAAAACGGTGAGTAATAGTTCATGAAACGGGCCAGAATCGGCCCAAAATGCGAGTGTTGCTAACCGACACATAAACGCACCCCGGTGTTCGTCAATCATGGAAAGCACACCGGGACGCCAAAAC
>NW_025280566.1:0-1215 GCF_018294505.1 Triticum aestivum
TCAGTTTAATGTTTTTATTCAGCGGCCGTGGTTATTGGCAAGAACTCATTGAATCTATCGTTTGGGCTCATAACAAATTAAAAGTTGCTCCTGCTACTCAGCCTAGAGCCTTGAGCATTATACAAGGACGCGCTGTAGGAGTAACCCATTACCTTCTGGGTGGAATTGCCACGACATGGGCATTCTTCTTAGCGAGAATTATTGCAGTAGGATAGTGGCTAGGAGGATTTGAAAGGCATTATGGAATTAAGATTTCCCAGGTTTAGCCAAGGCTTAGCTCAGGACCCCACTACTCGTCGTATTTGGTTTGGTATTGCTACCGCACATGATTTCGAAAGTCATGATGATATTACTGAAGAACGTCTTTATCAGAACATTTTTGCTTCTCACTTTGGGCAATTAGCAATAATATTTCTATGGACGTCCGGAAATCTGTTTCATGTAGCTTGGCAAGGAAATTTTGAATCATGGATACAGGATCCTTTACACGTAAGACCTATAGCTCATGCGATTTGGGATCCTCATTTTGGTCAACCCGCTGTGGAAGCCTTTACTCGAGGAGGTGCTGCTGGTCCAGTGAATATTGCTTATTCTGGAGTTTATCAGTGGTGGTATACAATAGGATTACGCACCAATGAGGATCTTTATACTGGAGCTCTTTTTCTATTATTTCTTTCTACGCTGTCCTTAATAGCGGGTTGGTTACATCTACAACCCAAATGGAAACCAAGCCTTTCGTGGTTCAAAATCGTGGAATCTCGTCTCAATCATCATTTGTCAGGACTTTTCGGGGTAAGTTCTTTGGCTTGGACAGGACATTTAGTTCATGTTGCTATTCCCGCATCCAGGGGGGAGTACGTTCGATGGAATAATTTCTTAGATGTATTACCCTATCCCCAGGGGTTGGGACCCCTTTTGACGGGTCAATGGAATCTTTATGCCCAAAACCCTGATTCGAGTAATCATTTATTTGGTACCGCTCAAGGGGCCGGAACTGCCATTCTAACTCTTCTTGGGGGATTCCATCCACAAACACAAAGTTTGTGGCTGACCGATATGGCTCACCATCATTTAGCTATTGCATTTATTTTTCTCATTGCCGGTCACATGTATCGAACTAACTTCGGAATTGGGCACAGTATTAAAGATCTTTTAGAAGCGCATACTCCTCCGGGGGGTCAATTAGGGCGTGGGCATAAGGGCCTTTATGACACA
>NW_025280567.1:0-1215 GCF_018294505.1 Triticum aestivum
CATCATTTTTCAATCCTTTTTGACTTCATTTGTTATTTTTCATGCATTAACTAATTATTTTGAGCTATAAGACCCTAAAATTGAAAAGCATTTCAAATGAACTCTGAAAAGGTTCAAACTTGGCATGATATCATCATTTCATCCACACAGCATGTGCAGGAAAGTTGAGAGGGTTACGGCAAAAACTGGATGCACTTCGTGTACAAAACGGACAATCTCTTTCAAAGTATCAGGATTTCATCCGGAAACTCGTCTGTTACAAAGGGATTTCATTTTTTAAAACTTATTTGAACTCCTGACTTTTTGTGTGTTCAAAATGCACCATTCAAAGCCACATCATCATTTTTCAATCCTTTCTGACTTCATTTGTTATTTTTCATGCATTTACTAATTATTTTGAGCTATAAGACCCTAAAATTGAAAAGCATTTCAAATGAACTCTGAAAAGGTTGAAACTTGGCATGATATCATCATTTCCTCCACATAGCATGTGCAAGAAAGGTGAGAGGGTTACTGCAAAAACTGGATGCACTTCGTGTACAAAACGGACAATCTCTTTCAAAGTATCAGGATTTCATCCGGAAACTCGTCTCTTACAAAGGGATTTCATTTTTTAAAACCTATTTGAACTCCTGACTTTTTGTGTGTTCAAAATGCACCATTCAAAGCCACATCATCATTTTTCAATCCTTTCAGACTTCATTTGTTATTTTTCATGCATTTACTAATTATTTTGAGCTATAAGACCCTAAAATTGAAAAGCATTTCAAATGAACTCTGAAAAGGTTGAAACTTGGCATGATATCATCATTTCATCCACATAGCATGTGCAGGAATGTTGAGAGGGTTACGGCAAAAACTGGATGCACTTCGTGTACAAAACGGACAATCTCTTTCAAAGTATCAGGATTTCATCCGGAAACTCGTCTATTACAAAGAGATTTCATTTTTTTAAACTTACTTGAACTCCTAACTTTTTGTGTGTTCAAAATGCACCATTCAAAGCCACATCATCATTTTTCAATCCTTTCTGACTTCATTTGTTATTTTTCATGCATTTACTAATTATTTTGAGCTATAAGAACCAAAAATTGAAAAGCATTTCAAATGAACTCTGAAAAGGTTGAAAGTTGGCATGATATCATCATTTCATCCACATAGCATGTGCAAGAAAGTTGAGAGGGTTACGGCAAAAACTGGATGCACTTCGTGTAC
>NW_025280568.1:0-1215 GCF_018294505.1 Triticum aestivum
ATTTGAAGACAAACAATAGAAATGATCCTATTGATATGCAGCGGAAGGTAGACTACACTAGACAAGCCATAGTCAAGTAAGCAATGAAGTGAAAGCACAAAGACTATTAGCAGCCAGGTAGTAAGGATCTGGATGGAAGACAGTGTGAAGCCAAATAGTAAATAGTCTTCACTCAGTGAAGTCAATCAGATCATACAGGCAAGCAATGACTTCACGAAGAGAAACTGTAAAGTAAAGGGAAGTGAAGAATAGAACCAGTAGCTTGGTGAAGAAAAGGATTTGGTAGACCAGTTCCAGTTGCTATGACAACTGTACGTCTGGTTAGGGAGGCTGAGATTTAACTCAGAAGACCGCGTCTTCACCTTATTCCCCTTGAGCTAAGGACACACAGTCCTCGCCCAATCACTCTGGTAAGTCTTCAAGGTAGACTTCCAAACCTTCACAGACTTCGTTCACTGGCGATCCACAATGACTCTTGGACGCTCAGAACGCGACGCCTAACCGGCTGGAGGACTCACAGTCCTCAAGTGTAACAAGTCTTCAGATCACTCGGACATAACAACTTCAGTGATGCCTAACACTCTTTGGCTCCGGGTGTATAGGGCTTTGTCCTCGCCAGGATCTCTCTCAAATGCTTCGGAGGTGGGTTGCTCTCAAATGACAAAAGCCATGCACTAACTCCGAGCAGTCACCAATTTATGGTGTAGAGGGTGGGCTATTTATAGCCAGGAGGAAACCCGACCTGATTTGTCCAAAATGACCCTAGGTCACTAAGGAACAGACACGTGTCCAACGGTCAGATTTTAAACACACGCGACAGCTTGACTTGGGCTAAAGTAAAGCTGACTCATCCAGCTCTGGATAAGATTTGCTCTCATTGTCTTCGCTCGAAGACATATGATTTGGTTGAGCATCACATCAGTCATTCTGACTTTGTTCACTTGGACCCCACTTAACAGTACGGTGGTTCCTATGACTCAACAAAGAAGAAAAGGAAACTACGAAACAACTATGTCTTTGCACTCCATAGTCTTCATGCGGTGTCTTCTCATGTCATAATCTTCACTGTGAATATCTTCACAGACCACCATTGTCTTCAATGTCTTCACACATTTTTAGGGGTCATCTCTGGTAGGTAAATTGAGTCAATAAGGGACTACTACCTGTGTTATCCTGCAATTCTCACAAACACATTAGTCCCTCAACCAAGTTTTT
>NW_025280569.1:0-558 GCF_018294505.1 Triticum aestivum
GCTTTTCAATTTTAGGGTCTTATAGCTCAAAATAATTAGTAAATGCATGAAAAATAACAAATGAAGTCAGAAAGGATTGAAAAATGATGATGTGGCTTTGAATGGTGCATTTTGAACACAGACAAAGTCAGGAGTTCAAATAAGTTTTAAAAAATGAAATCCCTTTGTAACAGACGAGTTTCCGGATGAAATCCTGATACTTTGAAAGAGATTGTCCGTTTTCTACACGAAGTGCATCCAGTTTTTGCCGTAACCCTCTCAACTTTCTTGCACATGCTATGTGGATGAAATGATGATATCGTGCCAACTTTCAACCTTTTCAGAGTTCATTTGAAATGCTTTTCAATTTTAGGGTCTTATAGCTCAAAATAATTAGTAAATGCATGAAAAATAACAAATGAAGTCAGAAAGGATTGAAAAATGATGATGTGGCTTTGAATGGTGCATTTTGAGCACACACAAAGTCAGGAGTTCAAATAAGTTTTAAAAATGAAATCCCTTTGTAAGAGACGAGTTTCCGGATGAAATCCTGATACTTTGAAAGAGATTGTCCGTTTT
>NW_025280569.1:568-1215 GCF_018294505.1 Triticum aestivum
ACTTTCTTGCACATGCTATGTGGATGAAATGATGATATCATGCCAACTTTCAACCTTTTCAGAGTTCATTTGAAATGCTTTTCAATTTTAGGGTCTTATAGCTCAAAATAATTTGTAAATGCATGAAAAATAACAAATGAAGTCAGAAAGGATTGAAAAATGATGATGTGGCTTTGAATGGTGCATTTTGAACACACAAAAAGTCAGGAGTTCAAATAAGGTTTAAAAAATGAAATCCCTTTGTAACAGACGAGTTTCCGGATGAAATCCTGATACTTTGAAAGAGATTGTCCGTTTTGTACACGAAGTGCATCCAGTTTTTGCCGTAACCCTCTCAACTTTCTTGCACATGCTATGTGGATGAAATGATGATATCATGCCAACTTTCAACCCTTTTCAGAGTTCATTTCAAATGCTTCTCAATTTTAGGGTCTTATAGCTCAAAATAATTAGTAAATGCATGAAAAATAACAAATGAAGTCAGAAAGGATTGAAAAATGATTATGTGGCTTTGAATGGTGCATTTCAAACACACAAAAAGTCAGGAGTTGAAATAAGGTTTAAAAAATGAAATCCCTTTGTAACAGACGAGTTTCCGGATGAAATCCTGATACTTTGAAAGAGATTGTCCGTTTTGTACACGAAGT
>NW_025280570.1:0-1215 GCF_018294505.1 Triticum aestivum
TGGCATTGCTACCCCCCAGGGCCCCCGTCCCGCCTAACCCTGGAGCGGTTGACCACGGGATCTAGCCCTTTGACTTTGCACGGACGGGCTTTGATCAGCGGACCTCCCTGCCAGGTTGTGTTAGGTCAGCCCAAAGGAACACATTGGAGCAACAACCGGGCCAGACCCACAGCAAGATCCTCTCCGTGTAGACCCGACGCGTCCGTTACCCCGCTCCAGGTGCCGGCGGTGGCGCCGTCCGTGAGGGGGGGCACACCCCGGACACGCGTGCCGGGCGTTTGCAACCACCAAAACACTTCCAAACTTGTGAGAGGCCGCCTACGCTAGATTTGGCGGCATGCTAGCCCCCGGAGGCCGCCGGCCACAGCCGTACACGCGCGAAGGGCAATCCGCGTAGAGGGAATTTTTGGGATACTTCTCCATCACCAAAAATTATGAGAAAAATATTATCGTTCCTATAGCACATGTGCCCACGTCGTGCAAAAAAACTCATGATTTTATCGCGCTCCGAGTATTTAATAATATTCACGCCGCATCGTTACCGCAGAATGGCTACTACCGTGTCATCGTCGTCCGTTAGGGGGGGCCACGCCCCGGAGATGCGTGCTGCCTCTTCGGACATGCCACCACACCACCCCGCATGTATGAGGGCCCGGTGCGATGCTCCGGTGGCATTGCTACTCCCCAGGGCCCCCGTCCCGCCTAACCCTGTAGCGGTTGATCACGAGATCTAGCCCTTTGACTTTACACGGACGGGATTTGACCAGTGGACCTCTCCACCCGGTTGTGTCAGGTCTACCCATAGGGACACCCGGGAGCAACATCCGGGCCAAACCCACAGCTACATCCACTCCGTGTAGACCCGACGCGTCCGTTTCCCCCCCTCCAGGTGACGGCAGCGGCGCCGTCCGTGATGGGGGGCACACCCCGGAGACGCGTGTCGCCTATTCGGACATGCCACAACACCACCCCGCATTTATGAGGGCCCGATATGACGCTCCGGTGGCATTGGTACCCCCCAGGGCCCCCGTCCCGCCTAACCCTGGAGCGGTTGACCACGGGATCTAGCCCTTTGACTTTGCACGGACGGGCTTTGACCAGCGGACCTCCCCGCCTGGTTGTGTTAGGTCAACCCAAAGGAACACTTTGGAGCAACAACCGGGCCAGACCCACAGCAAGATCCTCTCCGTGTAGACCCGACGCGTCCGTTTCCCC